>NW_010243425.1:0-11433 GCF_000690775.1 Eurypyga helias | reverse complement strand
GCTCCACAGTCAGGCCCAGCCTGCCCCTCACAGCCTGCAGGCCCAGCCCCTCCTGCCTCATCCCGTCCCTTCCCAGCCATTCTCCCTCCCCACTCAGTCATCTCAGTCTCAGGTTCCCCTTCAGACACAAGCGCCGTCTCATTCTCCTTCCGCTCTCCAGGTTCCCGGCCCGCCGCGCCCTCTCTGCAGCTGCCTCAGCCGCCGCGGGAGCAGCCCCTGCCCCCTGCCCCCATGGCCATGCCTCACATCAAACCTCCCCCTACCACCCCAATCCCTCAGCTCCCCACTGCTCCATCCCACAAGCACCCTCCTCATCTCTCTGGTCCTTCTCCATTCTCAATGAACTCCAACTTGCCTCCACCACCTGCTTTGAAACCCCTGAGCTCCCTCTCAACTCACCATCCTCCATCTGCACATCCTCCTCCTTTGCAGCTGATGCCTCAGAGCCAACCGCTGCAGTCTTCGCAAGCCCAGCCTCCCGTACTGACGCAGAGTCAGAGCCTCCCAAACCCCACGCACTCCAACACCCAGCCTATTTTTTTTTCGCAGCCCCCCTTTTCTCAGCATCCGTTTGTCCCAGGAGGCCCCCCTTCCATCACCCCTCCGTCCTGCCCCTCCACTTCCACACCGCCCGCTGTGCCTGGCATCCCACTTCAGACTTCCATCTCCACGTCAGCGGCTTCTAGTGGAAACGTGCCAGTGGTGACAGCCTGCACGCTACCACCTATTCAGATCAAAGAAGAAGTACCAGATGAAGCTGAGGAACCAGAAAGCCCTCCCCCTCCGCCCAGAAGTCCATCCCCAGAACCTACTGTGGTGGACACCCCGAGTCATGCCAGTCAGTCAGCCAGGTAGGGAGGTTTCCAGCGCTGCTGCCTCAGCGTGCTCTGTTTTGATGTGTAGCGGGGCGCTCCCAAATGCTGGGAAGTTAGCTCCTCTGGGAGCTGGGTGTGTTTTACACCTGCGTCTTGTCAGCTTCTCTTTCTAAAGTGGCTTGGCTCCGATTTTTCTGGAAAGGTGCTGGTTCAGCTGGCGTATTCAGACATGGCTTTACAGTTGGTAACTGAGGGATTTTATACACTGGCAGGCAGAGTAATAATACGGTGCAGTTCATTTGCAGAGAAGCTATAGTGCTCTTGCAGAAACGTAATACTTGATTTTATCCTTTTTTGGACATACAGCTCTTAAATCCCAGGCTCTTGCATCTTTCCAGGGGATAAGCTCCTTCTGGTTTGTTTCTTTCAGGTTCTACAAGCACCTGGACCGTGGCTACAATTCATGCGCAAGAGCAGACTTATACTTCATGCCTCTGGCAGGATCGAAACTGGCCAAGAAGAGAGAAGAGGCCATTGAAAAGGCCAAAAGGGAAGCAGAGCAGAAAGCCAGAGAATAAAGAGAAAAAGAAAAAGAGAAGGAGAGAGAGAGGGAGCGGGAGCGCGAAAGAGAAGCCGAAAGAGCTGCGGTAGGTTTATTTGTAGGTAAGAGCTGTTTGAGGGAGTGGGCCTGGTAGGGTCTGACCCGGACAGTGACCAGGGAGTGCAGATCCCCCCGGAGTGCTTCAGCGCTTGTGCGGTCAGGTGTTTGTGAATATGGGAGTCTAGTGTACGAGGTGAAAGCCAACCAGCCATGAGCACCTCCCGGCCTGCCTGTGACTTTCTTCTCTTGAAGGGAACGGAGAGTTTCTTCTCCTGGTGTGCCCGATGTGCAGGAAACCAGCGCAGCTGGGGGTCCCTGGGCACAGCAGTTCTGTTTACCTGCAGTAGAAAAGCACTCTGTGCAGATCCAGCGAATGCATCTGTGTACCTTGGACTGCAGTGTAGGCGCAGGAGTGCTGTCTGGAACAAGGGGATCTGAAGGCTTTTTACATGTGAAGTCAACCTAAAGTCCTGTCACTACTTTTTTTTATGGGGAGACCCAAACTGGAATCTTGCTATAAAGAGCCAGCAGAAGTAGCACAGCTTTCTGTGGCCTGTTGGAAAGGAGTGGTTACTTCTGGGCCCACAGAATTGTTAGGTTGGTAATATGTTATTGATGCTGGAAAAGAAGGTGCTACAGTCTTCCATGGTGCATTTCAGAGATTTCAATCATAGCTGTGATTAAAAAAGTCAGGATGTAGCATCTAGGGATAGGAATCCTGTGCTTCTCGCCCTCCCCTGAAGTGCTCTGCTGCCTTTGTGCAGAGCAGGATGCCAAGTCCTGATGTGAAAGGAGTGGAACTTGTGTTGCACATGATGGAGATGAGTTTTCTCGGGCTTAGTAAGTTTTAGGATGCAAGTGAGTGTGGAGAGGAGGCCACCACCACACTGCGAACCAGGCTGGTAGTTTGTAGGGACGCGCGCTAGCCCGCCCTTGCCCGTAGTTGCAACGTACCTACTAGCTGCTGCTCTAACTAAAGCAGTGGTAGCTTTGAGGCTGCCACTAAAAAGCAGTTACCTTCTGCCCTACAAGATAGAATGCTGGTTTTCCCCAACCCACAATGGAGCATGAGGCTGAGCAGGCTGACATTGCGTCTTTGAAGCACACCAAGGGCCATGTGTGCCTGCTGTGTTGTTTAAGCCAAATGTGTTGAACTAAAATTCTCTTCCCCTGTTCTGTGCAGCAGAAGGTATCCAGCTCCTCCCACGAAGGCCGTCTTGGAGAGTCTCAGCTCAGTGGGCCAGCACATATGAGACCTTCATTCGAACCTCCCCCGACGACCATTGCTGCTGTACCGCCGTACATTGGTCCAGACACGCCTGCTTTACGAACGCTGAGTGAATACGCCCGTCCTCATGTCATGTCGCCAACAAACCGTAATCATCCTTTCTTTGTCCCCCTAAACCCCACCGATCCACTTCTGGCCTACCATATGCCTGGCCTCTACAATGTGGATCCCACCATTCGGGAACGAGAGCTGCGAGAGCGGGAAATCCGGGAGCGAGAAATCCGGGAAAGGGAGTTGAGAGAGAGGATGAAACCTGGCTTTGAGGTGAAACCCCCGGAGCTAGATGCACTGCACCCAGCTACTAACCCCATGGAGCATTTTGCCAGGCACGGTGCACTGACTATTCCCCCAACAGCAGGACCTCACCCATTTGCTTCCTTCCATCCGGGTTTGAACCCCCTGGAAAGAGAGAGACTCGCCCTGGCAGGCCCACAGTTACGGCCTGAAATGAGCTACCCTGACAGACTGGCAGCAGAGAGGATACACGCCGAGCGGATGGCATCGCTGACAAACGACCCGTTGGCACGGCTCCAGATGTTCAATGTTACGCCTCACCATCACCAACATTCACACATACACTCGCATTTACACCTACATCAGCAGGACCCCTTACATCAAGGTGAGCCTGGGGTGGGGGGCTGGGCAGTTAACTAGGGATCCCCTCGTGAGCTCTTCGCAGCAGTCGACCCAAACCAGACTGTGACTCTGGAATTAGTAGTAAAATCCCTGTTTGCTTGCGTACGTGACTTACGTGCTGTATAAGGTGGCGATAACTGAAATGCAAACACTTCTTTTTTGGGAGGGTGGACCACTAGCAGTCATCGAGTAAATGATGGTAACAGTACAGCAGTTTTGATTGAGGCTGCACGCTCTCACTGTAGAAGGTTTGCTCTTCTGGTTTTCTGAAGTATTGGAGTCCTAAAGCACCACCTTACAGGGGTGTCTGGGTACAGCTGGAGACTCCACTGGGTGAAGGGATTTCACTAGGAGAGATGTCATGGAGCTGGTAACACTGCTGATGGCTGTTACATTAGGAGTTACAGCTGGAAAGGAGCTGAAGCTGGTTTTTCCATATGGGAGCTGGAAATTAGGAGAGAAAGATTCGATCTCTTCAGCCACTTGACATGCCAACCATCTGGCCTTAGCTGAGCTGAAATTCTCTGTCGCAGATCTCCCAAGAACCATCTAAATTTATGGGTTGGCATCTCTTCAGCTACAGTGCACTCTTATGCCTGACAATTTTTCCCCCCCCTAAGTATTTAATAGCATTTCTGAAGCAAGCTGGGTGGTTACTCCTCTAGAAGTCTGGGAGATGAGGCACTAAGCAGCTCTGATGTTCTGGTGGCAGGCTGGAGGGAACATAGCAAGCGAGGCACCAGGTGCAGGAGCTGCTAAGTAAGAAGGAAAAAAAACCCGTGAGCACTTAAAGTGCAGCTTCTGGTGCGGCTGGCTGCAGACGTTGTGTTTGTGCAAGCAAATGTAGCATACTTTGCCTCGGAGCAGTATGCATTAAACCTAGCTGGGATGCTTTTCGGAGTTGGGAATGAATTTGAGCGCTGCTGCAGAGGCTGGATTGTGTAGCAAGGAAGTGGGCAGGGGGTTAGGGGTAGGGGGTGATAGTGCTGAATGTCAGCAGTCTTAAAGCTGTCAGCGTGGACATGGGTTGAGACTGCACAAATCACAGCGTGGTTCGATTTGAGGCAGGTTTGCAACACCCCCTTGATAGCAGAAGGAATGGGTCATAGATTGTGTCTAGACAAGGCTTCTGCTGTCAGGTAAGACACTGCCTCTGTGCAGGTAAGTCTGGATACTCCTCGGTTAGTCCTTCTGCACAAAAATACGGCTGGTGCTGTCTCCCTCTCAGTCTAGAGAGAGACTGGTGCAGACAAAGCCAAGGCAGTTCATTGTCATCTCTTACCTGTGTTTGAAAAGAAATTTGGCTTCAGTCTTGGACACTGGCTTAAAATACAGTTAGGGGCTCTTCGGGTCTCTAAGTAGTTCTTGCTCCAGAGTAGCTCCATAGGTGGTCAGGCCCTACAGCACAAACCTTGTGTCTCTTCTTGGGATGAGGATGAGCAGACTGCTGTGAAGTGACCACACGTAGAAAAGTGGGTTTCAAATTGGATGGAGCTAAGCTCCTGGTAATTATATGCCAGTTAGTCCAAATGCTGACCCAGCTCAAGTCCAACAGGGCTTTTGATCTCCCAGCAGTGAGCGATGCTTCCCAAAGCAGTTGATTCCTTGCTTTCTTTCCTTCTTTTAAGGCTCAGCAGGACCTGTTCACCCGCTGGTGGATCCTTTAGCAGCTGGACCCCATTTGGCACGTTTTCCCTACCCACCTGGGACCATCCCCAACCCGTTGCTAGGGCAGCCGCCTCACGAGCATGAAATGCTCCGACATCCAGTCTTTGGTGAGAGCATTTGATGGTCCTTTGCAAAGGTTGGCTCTTGGTTTGAACTGTTGTCTTTTCTTCTGGGCCTTAGCAGGGGAGTTGGTGGAGTTGAGCTGTAACTTAGGTTACAGCCAAACGTTTTTGGTTGGTTTAATGAAGAGTGAGCTTCATGGGACAGTTCTCTGCTGACCTCATAGCAAATGTCTAAAAATGGGCAACTCTCTCTTAGGTACTCCTTACCCACGAGATCTGCCTGGTGCCATTCCACCTCCTATGTCTGCAGCCCATCAGCTGCAGGCCATGCACGCCCAGTCGGCAGAGCTGCAGAGACTGGCAATGGAGCAGCAGTGGTTGCACGGGCATCCCCACATGCACGGTGGTCACCTACCAAGTCAGGAAGATTATTACAGGTGAGACGTGCAGTGAAGGCTTCTGGGAACTCAGGGGTGCTACAGCCTCCCTCATTTTTCTCCACTTCCCATGTTTTCTGAATTGCTGCTTTTCTTAGTCTGTGCTGAGTTACTCTCCTGATGCAGAAGATGGTGAAGCTGTACCAACACCCAGCGTGGGCATAGGTATCACAGGTTGGAGACCAGGTCCAAATTATTGGCTCAGGATGTAGACTGGCTGAGTCTTACATTGCAGAATTACCTCTGATTGGGGTTTTTACTGTGATACTCAGTACGATGGCTGCTTCCACATCCCTTTCTCTTCCTTGACAACAGTGGAGGGTGTGTAAAAGCTTTATGAGCGAGAAGAGGGGAGGAATTCTGTAAATCTGAAATGACTGAAGGCAATAGGGATGTTGAAATGTGTGAATAATACGGATCCTGCATTACCAGCTGAGAATGCCTAGAGGAATCACGTGATTTCCTTCCCCCCAGAATGCTGTATGGTGTTGAGAGTAGAGTGGTTCTCTTCTTGTGACACCACCTTAGCTCCTGTTCGGCAGTTACCGCTGCCAGTGCGTGAGCTAAGAAGAAAAGGCCACCGGCACCTTGCAAGGGTCGTTCCGCATGTCTCTGGGTGGCAGGGGTACCTAGGAAGCAGCGCGTTACACACCTGCCTTGCCCTGCTTTACTCTGATGTCTCAGTCTGTGCTTCGGCTGGCCTTGCGCCATGGGGACAGCCAGTCTGCCTGACGCTGTCACATCTGCAGCTGCAGGTAAAGCTGAAGCTCGATGAGCTGGTGATCTCTCTCACGTGTGAGAAGCGCTGGAGTAGCAAAAGGTCATCACTTCCTCCCGCAGCAGACGGTGTTACCAGCGCTGGTACAGTGGCTCTTGGGTTTGTGCTGCAATCTCACCAGGCCTGGAGCCTCCTGTGTTCCCTTTGGGGCGCCGGGCTGAGGTTAGCAGGAAGGCGAGCTCTCTGCAGTGCCACGACACCTCCTTGCTTTTGTTAAAATGATTTTCTTTCTCTTTCAGTCGACTGAAGAAAGAAGGCGACAAACAGTTGTAATAAATTATTTATTTGTAATGCTGGCTATGGAAACCCCAGTCCTTGGGAAGGAGTGGAACATTTTTACATACAATAAGAGCTACAAAAGGAAAAGAATATCTTATAAAGATTTCTTTATATATTTAAAACAACCAACCACCCAACAAGTAGAGACTTAATCAGCCTAGTGTTCATTTGTAGAGAAGATTTCTCAAGACTGGTGTGGGTCTCCCTGCATGACAACGTATTCAGAAGCCTATGGAAAATACAGGACTGTGTGGAATATTCAGAGAACTTCCTGCAATCTTGGGTTTTTTTTCTTTTTCTTACTAGTTTGTTTTGAGTAGGTGCTAGAATCAGATTCACAACACAAGTCACTGTGCGTGAAGAGACACTCAATGCATCTATAGCTACTTTAAAAAAAACAAGGATTGCAAGTAGGTGACGTAACAAGCTCTGAATCCAAGTGCTATAATAATAAAAATCTACTTTTATTTTAATACATTGTAGGAGATCTTCATAATTTTAAAGAGAGCTCAGTTCTGCAGCATGGCTTTTTAAGTCTGTAAATAACTTTTTTGGGTAGAGGGGAGAAACAAAACAAAACAAAACTCCGGAAACGTTTATCCTGATTTTCAGTAACATCACAAATTGTGAATTCCTACCTGGTATTGACAGAATACAGAGTTGATTTTTTAATAAAAAAATATATATATAGTTATCCCTTTAATTAAAGGGAATGATGGGTATCAATAATTTCAAATGGGTAAAAGCTTGAAATTTGGTTTGATATCAACAATAAGCATTAAAGGGACTTGCAGGGATAATGTTGCAAATGACTGTTTCTGTTCTTGGTTTTTTGGTTTGTTTGGGTTTCGGTTTTGGTTTTTTTTTTTTGGTTCGTGTTACATCTCTCTGTTCTGCAGCTGATTTCTGTTGAGTTGGGTTTCTCAGCAGTTACAGGTGTCCCTTGGAACTAGCTTACCCTTTTGATGCCTGCTTCAAGGGTTAATTTTCAGCGTGGCCATAATGCACTTCTTTCTTGTTACCTTTTGAAGCGTAATCTAATGACATCGGTTTTAGACTTTAGGCAAAAGTTCAAAGAAATAATCTGTTCTAAAAATTTCTCTTTTAAAAATGTTCCGAGGCTCAAACTGGTACAGCCAGAATTTTATATGCATGTGCATATTTTTGGAGGATGTGCTCTTTCTGGCCTCTTGTGTTTGATATGTTCTTAAGAAAAGTGGACTAGGCGACTCCATGGTCTTGAAGTTGTTTTGCAAAGACCAGTCTGTGTTTCTCTTTGACTGTTTTAGTAAGCAAAAAAAAGTGTTCTGTATCTCAGGAACTTCCTGCTTTGGGATTAACCGGATTTGTGGACTCCCAACGCAACAGGTCCATGCAGAATAACTCCTGATGGCTAGTCCCCATGTGGATGGTAAAAGGAAAGGAATACACAGAAGGCCAGTGCACACTATTTTGGAGACGGCTCTGCTTATTGTCTGAGCAGACCTTTATTTTCTTCATTGTTTTGCCATGGGTTTTCTTTGCCAGAGCAGAGGGTGACGCAACCAATGGACATCTGAATCTGCTGGCTGCTTTTTCTGCTGGTGCATAACTTGCCCCCCTCCATTCTCCCTCTTGACTCCTGAGTGCTCTCTCTGCTGTTGTAGACTGTTCGCTGTGATGGTTGTGTCATAGGACTGTTCTGAGCCACGTTTGATAAACTTGTAGTTAATCATACATTCTGATGGAAGGCATGGCACGTGCAGTGCTTTACCCACCCCGTGGGCCTCAAGCCAGTCTCAGTGCCCAAAGATTGCTGTTGAACAGTTGGTAACGTCAATTTACCAATTAAAAATACGCATGGGGGTATTCTGGGTCCACTTAAAGTGAGACTATATAGGAGGGGGAGGACCATTCAGCTGATACTGATCTTGCTGTGTTTTCTGTCCTCCATTTCAGATTTCCCAGTGCCAAGGAACTGCACACAATTAGTTCTGTACACTGTGTTGAACTCTCTGGGAAGGTGTTGGGAGGAGCAGCTAGTGTTTCTGAGATTTGGAAGCCCTGAGGTCAGTCTAGAATGGAGGGTGGTAAAGTGGTCTTCAGTCGATGCCTTCAGTCGCTCTCTGCAGTGCTCAGGTGAAGTGGTTTTCTTCTGAGTCACGTTATTTACGTCAGCTGACAGGGGAGTAGCTGGTAAGACTGGTCTGCGCAGCAGAGAGAGTGCCTCAGTTTGCTGTAAAGGTCTGATTAGGCACGTTTCAGTTACACCTCCCCTCCTTGTTTTTACCATGTGGAATTTGGGAGTTAGTGGGAGTTCAGCCACTTGAGCCGTTTCTTCTGATCGTTCTCTTTTGCTGTTATTTTTAGCTGTAGTTGTTCTTAAGGAGAAAAAAAAAAGTTAATTGCCTCCCATGGTGGTTCTCTTGGCATTTTTCTTTTTCAGCTGAAGTTTGCAGTCTGTTCAGATTTTCTTTTTTTCTCTCCAGAAAAGCATTCTGATAATTTGTGGGAGTGTTTTTGTTCACATCGTTCAACAAAATAAGCACTGAAATTCTTCCATTTTAGACCAGTGATTAACTACAACTTTACATGCAGTAGTTTTTGAAGCCCTCTTGGTGTTCGATGCCCAGTTAAAACAACCCAGACCTTTTGATTTTCTTCTCTCTTATTTTTCCTCTGTTTTGAAAGTTTATTTTTCGATTTTGCTTTAGTGTTTTTGAAACGTCTCTCTTGTTCTATGTCGTCATGGTTGAGCTTGTTTCACTGCACCGTTAAAGCAGAGTGTACATTCTGACTGCTACATTTATATATATCTTGAAGCTTAATGTATATATGAGTAGTTTGCCATGGGATAACACAGTGTAAACAGAGTAGAAACCCAGAAATCGTGACTTCTGTGTTCTCTCCATTTGAGTATTTTGTAATTTTTTTGAAATATTTGTGGACATAAATAAAACCAAGCTACACTACAGCAGCCAGGTTTTGCCTGCAAGTGAAATGTGTCTGTTGATTGTTGTTAGTGGGAAAAGAGTTATTGTTGTCTGGGATAATACGGGATGCCGGCATCACTGTCTTGTCTGTTTCCAAGCTGTCTTGTCTGTCTTGGCTTTATTTTTTCTCTCTTGGAGGTCATTTCATTTTTAATATACGGGACAGAAAACACTGTCGTCATGTCCAGTTCCAGGGTGTATTCGGCCTCCCTGAGGCACGTGCATGCTCTGGGGCCGTAACTGGTTTGTTTTTCCGTAAGTTAAGCAGTCAACTGGTAAAGATGTGCGTGTGAGGAAGTTTGGGCTGTCATGACTTCAAAGGCTTTCTGTGCACAGTGGTAGTGTGGCCACTGACCTGTCTGAGCACAAACCAGTAGTTAAAATGAAGTGTGTGGACAAACTCTCATTGTGTCAGCCAGAGAAGAGTAGAAAGACGAGAACTTCTAAACCAGAGAGGACAATCACCTAGTTTCCACAGAATAGGACTGCATGCTGTCATCTTTAAATTTGCCTGTGAACCAGAGGTGTTTGGACAACATGCAAGGGAAAACGAGGCCTGATGACTCATGAAGTGTAAGCTTGAAATTAGATCTAGTGCACTTTATATCCCCCAGTAGCAGAGGTTTTCATGCATCTTATTTTCTAAGAGATGTTGCTTTGTGCCAGTAGAGTCATCTCGCACATCACTGATTCAGAGGTGGCAAGAGATGCGCTCCAAAGGGATGATAATTACAGAAAGATGCACAATCACTCATTGTCTATTCATCGCCTGCTGAAAAGCTAAAATTTCCTTTCAAATTGCAGAGTTACATGTTTGTGTACGTTGCTGACGGCTCCCTGTCTTCCCCCTACCAGGGATTACAGTGTATTTGCGTGAGCTAACTGCTTGTGTGTCCCGTATTTGCAGTTCAGCATCTCCAAAACTTAAGAAAATGGGATTCCGCAGAGAGAAGTGGCGAGTATCTCCACAGAATAAATGTTTGGTGAAAAGGGAGACGGGAAGGCTGCGTTCTTGATCTGGTTCCACTTCGCTTGTGAGCTGCAATTGTTTTGTTCGGTTGGGTTTTTTTCACAAATAGGTGTTTTGACTCCAGTTCAAGCTAATGAGCGCTCTGAGCCTAGCGAGAAAACAGTACCCTGTTGTTGGACTGTGCTTGAAGCAGACGGAGAAGTATTTGTGACACATTGCGCGGGAGCTTGGAGCCGCGTATTTGAAGAGGCTGTTCTATTTATACCCTGTGGCATTTCATAAGGGGAAGGTCAGTTCTTATCTACTGGAAATAGCTTCTGAAAGTGCTTTTTCTGAGACTGGCTTGAACATGTGCGGTGGTATTTATTTTGACATTTCTTTTTGGTGTTTTAATTCCCTGTACTTAAAGTAGAACTTGAAGGGGCCTAGGCTGCCCTCCCTTTCTTGTTACAGGTTCTAAGTTTCCAGCGTTTAAATGATGAGCCCTGCAGGGAGAAGGCCAAAGAGGGGTTTTTTGTTACTGCGTTAACAGGGACGGCGCGGGCCCTGTCGGTGTGCGCTCGGGGCACCTTGCCACAGCGGGGGCGAAGGCTGGAGAGCCATCTGCGGCGTGGTTTTCGAGCACGTTGCCAGAGCGCGTTCTGACGCCATGCCAGCTGTGAAAAGGAGCCTAGGCAGTAGGGTTTTGATCCTTCCGTAGGCCGCGGGTAGCTTGTTATAACAGATTGGTGTAGGGACAAGGAGAAAAGGCGAAGCCTGGTGTTCTGTTCAGGAATTCGATTTTCTGTTCTTTGACCATGAAAAAAGGTAGCGCTGATCGCTGGTGCGAGATTGTGTGCTGTGCAGAAGCTCCGGGCACGGGGTTTGGGCCCCGGAGGTGTTTAAGGCAGCGTGTTGCCAGCCGCGCTGAGGAGAGGCGGCGGGGCC
>NW_010243424.1:0-3280 GCF_000690775.1 Eurypyga helias | reverse complement strand
GGGGGAAGACACCCGCGGATGGAGCGGAACGTGGCCCCGCGTTGGGATCGAAGGCCCTTTTGCAACCTGCCGGTTTTCCGGGATGGGATCCAGAGGGAAAGCGACCGCTCCCTTCCTTCTCCCTCAGTGTCTGCGGCGTGGGAGGAGTTGGAACAAGCCCGGATGCGGAGCGAGAAAAGCCATGC
This sequence comes from Eurypyga helias, assembly GCF_000690775.1. Lineage (NCBI taxonomy): Eukaryota > Metazoa > Chordata > Aves > Eurypygiformes > Eurypygidae > Eurypyga > Eurypyga helias. Next base: position 3,095 of record NW_010243424.1, on the reverse strand, counting down.
GACGGCGTGGCACAACCTCTCGGAGGTCCGGCGCACCCTCGGTACGGCATCCCGCCCCCGCGCGCTCCCCGGCACCCGCTGCGCCCTCACACGGATCCCCCCTCCGGCACTTCCAGGGGTGTCTTTCCCCGGAAAAGAAGCGAACCAACGCTGCTTTCCGTCAGGACGGAGATGGTGTTGAGCATTCTCTTCTTTTCCTCCCAGAGGAACAGCTCTCCGGCGAGCTGAAGGCGGTTCGCAGCCGGCTGCTGAACGGTACGCCGCGGGAAAAGGCGGTTTTGGGGAAATTCGGGCAGAATCCCGAATACCGGGCACAGGCAGCGGCGAGACGGGCTGGAAAGCGACTTTTTCCCTTTATTCCAGTGTCGCAAGAAGCGGAGAACGCGCGGCGGCAGGTGACGCGATGCAAGGAGGAGTGCGGGAGGGAGCTGTCGGATCGCCTCCGCGCCGTGGGTGAGAGCCTCGTTCTGATAGAAAATCCTTAAATTGAGCCCTTCTCGGCCCCCAAAACACGCCGTGTTGGGTCGATGCTCCAGAGATTCCCAGTGCATGCACCGGGAGGGCGCGAAGCCAGTCTCGGTGTTGTCCTTTGGTGTAATTTGAGCGGAAAAAAAGCGTTTCTTGGCCTGTTGATGAACGACAAAAAGCTCATTTAAGGAAAAGGGCTTTGAGGTTTAACTCCCTGGATTTTAGGGGATGGTGACTCCAGGAAAACACGACAGTGAAAACTCCCCGGATTTTAGGGGATGGCGACTCGCTCCGGGAAAACACGACAGTGAAAACTTCCTGGATTTTAGGGGATGGTGACTCGCGCCGGGAAAACACAACAGCGAAAGCCACGGAATCGTGACGGAAAGGAAAAGGGGAAGGGACGCAAAACTGGGGGTTTTGAGGTCTTTGCGGCAGCCGCGTTACCCTTTTTTCCCCTCTCCTCGGCAGAGGAAAGGGACACGCTGGGGCCGGTCCTGGGGCAGCTGGCGGAGGCCAAGCGGGAGTGGAGCCGCGCGGCGTCGCTCCTGGATGCGGCGCTGGAGGAGACGCGCAACCTCTCAGGTGAGATGAGCCCGCGGCATCCCCCTGCTCTCCCCCCCACGCTCTCCTTTTTGATTTTTCCCCGTTTCCCCTCAGAAATTGTCTGCACGAGGTGCCCCGCCGGCTGGCAGCAGTTCGCCAGAACCTGCTATTTCTTCTCCCCCACCACCAAGCCCTGGCTGGCAGCGAAGGAGTTCTGCGCCAACTTCAACGCCCGTCTGGCCACCGTCGACACGGAGCAGGAAAACGTACGCTGAAAAATCCCAGAAAAACCGGAAAACACCCGGATTCCATCAGTTTAGAGGAATATTGGGCTCCGATTCCGCAAAGGGAAAGCCGGCAGTTACGCACCAGCAGCTCGAGGCTGCCCGCGGAGGCGGGAGGATGCAGCCGGTTGAGGTTCCTGCTTGGTTTGGCCAAACTGGATGGATTTATCCCCGAAATAACTGGCGTGGTGCAAGCACGTTTGGTTTTGGGAAAAGCCCGTGGGAAGTGGCTGCCCCTCCTGGGGTCTGTGTGACCCCGAGGGACTCCCGGGGTGCGAGAGGGGCTGATTGGGGTTGGGGGTGGATGTGCCATGGCTCCACGGCGATCCCTCCTCGCGGTCGGGTAGGAATTACAGCAGTTCTTGAGGAATTCTTCAAGTTATTTAGGAACTCTTCAAGTTATTTAGGAATTTCAGGAGTTATTTAGAAAATTCTTAAAATTATTTAGGAATTCTTCAAGTTATTTAGGAATTTTTCAAGTTAATTAGAAATTCTTCCAAGTTATTTAGAAATTCTAGAATTTATCTACAAATTCTAGGACTTATTTGGAAGCTCTTTAAATTTATTTAGGAATTCCTCGAGTTATTTAGGAATTACAAGGGTTGTTCTTAAAATTATTTAAGGCTCTTAAAGTTATTTAGGAATTCTTCAAGTTAATTAGAAATTCTTCAAGTTCTTCAGAAATTATTAAATTTACTTATAAATTCTTCGAGTTCTTTAGAAATTCTAGAATTTATCTAGAAATTCTAGGATTTATTTGGAAATTCTGCAAGTTCTTTAGAAATTCTTAAATTTACTTAGAAATTCTATGAGTTCTTTAGAAATTCTAGATGTCTCAGAGTGAATCACAGAACCACAACCCAAACTCTGCACAAGTTGGCATTTCTACCCCAATTTAAACAAAACAACCCGTTTTTTTAGAAAGCCTATTTAGTCTGGAAAAAAGCTTCTTCCTTCAAATATTAGAGATTTCAGCACTTTTTTCCCTTTCTGAGAAGAAACGTTGCATTTTCAGTCACACGTGCGGCACGTCACTGTTGTCCCCTGCAAGGGACGTGCCGGCGCTGGCCGCGGGGCCACCGACTCCCTTTTCCATCACCTCCCGCTTTGCTCCCGACGCTTCTTTTCTCCCCGTTTGCAGAAATTCCTGGCGAATCACATCATGGAGATGCGGGTCTTCTGGCTGGGCCTGACTGACATGCACAAAGAAGGCGACTGGCAGTGGGTGGACGGACGCTCCCCCTCTCTCTCGTACGTTTTAAGCCTCATTTGGGGTAAATTCCCCCCCAAAATCAGCGCTACCCCCCCTCGGCACCTTTTTGGCCCCAAACAAGGCGCCGCACCCCCATAACTGCCCCCGTTTGGCCCTTAAAAAGCATGGGAATAGGTGTTGTGCTGCCATGGCGCCTGGAAACGCCGGGTGGGGGGAAAGGCAGGAGGAGCCACCCTGCTGCAGGCAAGGTTTTGCCTTTTCCCACCCAAATTCGCTTTGGTTTCGGGGCTGAAAACCGGGGTGGGAACACTCAAGGGGCGGCGGCGCCCACCTGGCTCCCCCCAAGCTCGGTTGGGATCCCGCAGCCCGAGGAAAAAGGGTTATTCCTGACTGAACCCCTAGTTTGGGGGGATTTGGGGAGAAACACCACGGTGGCAGCGGCACTGTTTTCCCACGTTAAATGGAGGGAAAATGGGAAAATCACTGAAATTGCATTGCTGCGTTAAACTGGGGGGAGAAGGGTGTTTTTTCAGGGGGCTGTTGCCCTGCCTGTTGCCGCAGGGGCGGCGTGCTCTCTGCCTGAC
>NW_010243423.1:1901-16300 GCF_000690775.1 Eurypyga helias | reverse complement strand
AGTTTCGAGACAAGGATGTCGTGCCAGACATTTTTAGTAGCAACTATTATAGTCAAAAATACATTAACTCTTGGCTAGTTTCAAGGGGTAGATAGAGAATTGTTTAAAAATTATTTACTTCTAATGTACTTAAAAAAAAAAAAGAATAAAAATGCTATATAAACATCACATTTCCAGTCATTCCAGAGATTACCTTGTGGGAAGTTTGGGGAGACAGTCTGGTTTGCTGCAAACGCATTGTTGGATCTAGGAGGAGTCCGTAACGGTTGTACAGCTGGAGCTTGGGCAGCAAGTGGCATTGAATTGCCAGGCAATACAACTACATTTGATGGTGTTACAGCTGTACCCAAGGTAGCTGGATCAGTCACACAGGTGGCTATATAAAGGTTGTTTGAATTCCCAAAAGCTGTGCTTGTTGCTGGCATCAACTGTATGAATCCCCCTTCCTTGGAAAGATTAGTTGTACCTCCAACTGACACAACAGCGCAGTCTTCACTCTGCGTGTTAACTGAGGTGACCACAGGATCCTTAGGTCTAAGCACAAGGAGGTTCTGCTCTGCCAAAGCTGAATCCACATTTTTTTCTGTGTCTTCTGAAGAAAGACATTTGGACAGGCCTGCAGTTTTGGTTGGGGATTTGGCTGGAGATGACAATATTATAGTTGGCAAATTTTCTCCTGTGATGCTGGAAACAGCATTATTTAACTCCGTGTCTGATGACATAAATGGATCGTCGCTGATGATGATCTTGAGGGACATTATGTTAGAAGGATCAACATCCATTGGCTGACTACTAGAAGATACACCAGTTATACTTTTGGCCTCAGTGCCCGACTCATCTGTTGAGGATGCAGTTTCTGGGAGAGGAGAGTGGCATATTTCAGAGGTAGTAAGATTATTTTCAGTGGATACTACAGAGATTTCTGTACATGCATCATCACTGGAAGAGAAATACATATTATCAGCATCTAGTCTTGTAGAAGAGGAAGGTTCTTGCATTTCTCCCTGTGCTCCCTCCGAGTCTGACAGTCCTGGAGGAAGGTTGAAATCTTTCGCACCAGGCTTAGCAAGCGCACGCTGATCGTTTGCATATGCTTCGTTGGAAGTATCAACAACTTCAAGCTGCAGCTCTGTTTTGTCAAGATGTGACACCCTCACCGCAGATCCTGCAGCACAGTCCGACTGCAGACTCTGCTCCTGAGGGTTGGAGTGCTGTCCGGAGCTCTCCTGTAAAATACCAGGTGAGGCAGCAGGGTCGTTTGTTACAGCCTGATCTTTCCCTGCATCTCCTGATGGGCTGGAAATTGAGGAACTGGTTTTTCTCAGCAGCACACTGTGCCCGGAGCTCCTGTCAGAAGGGCTTTGAGTAAGTGTGTTTTCAGGCAGCGATGTATCTGGTGATAAGTGACATTTACTTCCAGAAAGCGTTTTGTTTTCACTGGCTGTAGTGCCTTCCGCCAAGGAAATCAAAGAAACCTGTGGACTGCCAGAATGAACATATTGTAAACTAGGACTGCTTTGTGCACTACAACTTAGTGGGTCTTTTTCCATTTCCCTAGTTCTTTCACTTGCAGATACCAATGCAGACGACTCTTTTTTATCGTAAGGATCTCCGCAGTGCTCATTACACTTGCTATCAGAACTCTGGCTCTTGTTAGGTTCAGTCAAGCCAGGCACAGAGTCAAACGCGATTTCGAGCTCTCCCACGTGTTCAGGGGTAAGGGTTTTAAGTACTTCAGTCTGCTTCCGTGGCCTACAGCTTCCCTGTAACTGTTCGTCGGTTGTGTTTTTCTTAGCCACATCATCATCGTTAACGCTGGTCTTCAAGGCACACGATGCTGCTTCTAACTGAAAACCTTTACAGGAGAGTGATTCCCGAGTATCATCACCTGTAAAACACAGAATAAATTAGTGCCATAGTCATTAGAGCAGATGATCCTTTTACAGCATTTTAGAAACAACTTATCTGTTCAAAGGAAAACTGTTTCACATGAAACCGTGGGAATAATGGTACTCATCCCTACTTTCAGGCTGAGTGGAAAGAGTAGGAAACCTGTGGTTATATACCTCAGGCAATCTGGCAAATAGTAAGCGTACACATAATAAACAAACAGCTCCAGTTACTGAACCATATATCCAGAAGCACAAAACCAATCCCAGGATAAAAACCTCTTGCCTCTATTCCTCACATACTTCCACTAAGTATCTGCTACTGACAGACATTGTTAAGAACGGGGTAGACAGACCGCACATACCTTTAGACCAGAGTAACACTGGCTTTGTGTATTAATTAACCACCACATTACAGAATAGAGAGAGAAGAGTAATATGGTTGGATGTAAAACACCATCTTTATGTGTCCCACAATGAATACTGCGAAGTATCTCTCTTTCAAATGAGCAGATTTGCAGATATTGTCATTTCGTTTAGGAGCTTATTAAGTACAAGGCCTAAGTACACTGATGGGCTACTGTTACATTTAATAGGCTGAAACGTCCTAACAGACGAGGTGTATCCTTATGTTCATGCAATGCAAATGTCAGATTGGATGTTACCACTGAAAATAAAGATTTTGAAACGGATGCATTTATGAAAATATTTTCGTAATGAAAAGTGAACAGATTAAGAGAGATCTTAATGAAAAACAAACAAACAACTTACACCTAGTAGTTTCTTCTGTTCCTAACGAACTTTCAAGTGTTTCCAGGTTACCCTCATCCACCAGGATTGCATTTTCTACTCCACTCTGACCAGAAATACCAGCAGGTAAGTTCTTGTTTACTTTGTTCTTTCCTATTTTCAAATAAAGCATGAAGAATGATTAATTATGTCATTTTACACACAAATCTGATTGTTACAATTTTAAATGAAGCATGGAGATTTGAAATGCAAGAAATGCCAACCTAAGCTCAGAACTATTTGTCTATATTCATTACAAGTCCAGAAATAGCACAAAAAAAGTCTTTATATTTTATAGAGGATACCCCTGATCAGACAAATAGGAAAAATTTACCACAGCATTGAAAACCAAGTATGAACTATCATCCTTTAGACCAGAAGAGTCTAAAGTAACAGCAAGGAAACAATCACTGAGCCAGCACAAAACCAGAATTTCAGCCACAAGAAGATGCTGTAGTTTATATACAGTCACGTATAAAAAAAAATACATAAAAATCTAATTCTGAATTGAGACACGCAGTCCCTTTCTCTCGCAGAAGCAACCGGCTGAGATTACCTTCGCTTCCTCAAGCCATACTTTGGAAAACTCATCATTCATGATGCTGCAGAGTAACGGTACAGTGGAGCGCAATATACCTTACCATAATCAAACAAGTCAAAGAGTGCCTGGAAAGCTGGATCTGATTCCGTCTGTTCTAGAATGTCCTGTATAGCCTCTTCTGACATATGAATTTCACCCTGAGAAAAGACAAGATACACAGAACCGTCAAACACTTACTTTCATAACTTTTTACAAGGACTTTTGACAAGGGCCTATAGTGATAGGACAAGGGGTAACGGTTTTAAATTGAAAGCGGGGAGGTTTAGATTAGATATCAAGAAGAAATTCTTCACAGAGAGGGTGGTGAAGCACTGGAACAGGTTGCCCAGAGAAGCTGTGGATGCCCCATCCCTGGAAGTGTTCAAGGCCAGGCTGGATGAGGCTTTGAGCAACCTGGTCTAGTGGAAGGTGTCCCTGCCCATGGCAGGGGGGTTGGAACTAGATGATCCTTAAGGTCCCTGCCAACCCAGACCATTCCATGATTCTATGATTCTATGATAACTTAGAAGCAAAAGACATAAGTTTTCTTTTCAGATTGTTTTTATTTGTTACTTCTGCTCAGCACAGAAACATAAAGACCAACACTGGAAACATTTCTGCCACAAATCTAATGTCTGGTAAAAAATATTAGTGATTGAACCCATAGAAATAAAGTCCCCCCAAACCCCAAACATCTTTGTCAGACGTCTCACCCTGCACGTGTATATTGGAGTGTTCTCCACATAATGGCCAGCATTGCTGTTTAAGGAAGACTAAATCTTGGGTGACGCTGGAAGCTTATGCAGATGGTGTGAACGCTGTGAGCCTGCACTAGCCAATCACTGGTAAAAACATCCCCCAAGTAACCCTAATTTCTAGGTTTGGCATATATCTAGAATCTGGTGCTAAGCAAAGGGAAGTTTTATTTCATTCCATTCATCAATAACATGCCCCCCAAACCGTGCTGTGGAAGGCGGGTGGAAGGCAGAGCTACACAGGACACTGCTCTTAGGTTCCTCTTTCAAGCTGACCTGTTCGGTGGCAGTCCAGAAAGAAAACGAGCAGAGCACTCAGTACTTACCCAAATGTTCAAATACAAAGCTTCTCCTGACTTCCTGGAAATCCCCTATGCGCTCTACAGCTTTCGATATGGTGGTTGTAAGGGTGAATATCCCATGTGATAGGCTTGATTACTTTGTCTCCGCTACTCTAACTGAACCAACAACCTGCTCTGATTTTGTTCTCAGAAAAAATGGAATACAGCTTTTCAGCTCTGTATTTTGACAAAAATTGACCTAAAAAATCACCAAATGACAGAAGAGTATCTTTCAAAAAGGACACCTCTATTTTGTAAATGGGCAGCTGCCTCTGCTCTCCAGCCCTTCTCATGAGGGATGTGAAGACTGAATTCCCTCATTAAGAGCTCCTTCTAACTGACTAACTGACTAACTGTTCTAACTGAATTCCCTCATTAAGAGCTCCTTACAACTCTGACTGCCAGCTGTAGGAGAATGAAGGGAGAACACTACAAGTTTACTCTGTAGAAACAGAGCGTACATTTCCTCCAAAAGCAAGGAAATATTAAATTTGAAGAAAAAGCAGCCTGCTTTAGGCTCCAAAGACAATTTCTCCTGCTATACTAGACAATTCACGCGTATCTTACAGCAAATGAGAAAGTCAAATCAGACTAAATGTGTTTGGTTGGACACCACAAGATATTTTAAATTTGTTTTTTCTTTTACAAGGCTACTGGTCAGATCCCAAGTCAGCAGCTGGTACCCAGTTACTGGTAGCAGAGATCCAGTGACATGGGACAATGTACTCAGACCTCAGTCTGCAGGTAACGTTAACAGCTAACCACTGCCAGCAGCTGTCCTACTCCCACAGCTTCTGACCCTGCTCCCTGCTTATGCTGCCTTGTACAGGCACTGGGAATGAATTCAAAGTGCTGAACTGGCTCAAAACTAACCCCCAGCAAAATACTAGGATCCTGCCAGTTCAGCTCTTCGCACCCGCCAACCACCATCCAGCAAGGTAAGAGTTAATTCCTATGCTGTGGAACTGCCCCGGGCAGGAGCCAGTCAGCAGACAGGCCTGCCTGTACTGCAGAACACATAAAAAGAAAGGAGAGAGAGGAGAGCAATCTCAGATACCAGGCAGTAGACAGAGGCTCAGCATAGTACCCATAAATGATCACTCTCATGTGCCTGGTCTTCAAAAAAAAAAAAACTTAACAGGGCAATCCACACCTACCTGAAGTCCAAGGATTTCATCAATGGAAGTCTCCTGCTCCGTGGGACCACTCTCTGTCTGTTTAGGGGCCTGAGCGACATTGCCGTCACTGAAACACATTAGCTGTTAGCTCAGAACCCAGAAATCAATCAAAGAAGAACACGTATGAAGTTTAGAGGTTCCTTTTATTACCTGCCCAGGATTTTGTTAATGTTCTCAGCAAGCTTCTCCTGAAGAGATTTGTTGCTCAAGATTTTTTCTCTGGCATTTTCAATAACTAGTTGCTGGAAAACAGAGTTTTAAAGTGGTCAGGTTTCTATTTTTAGCAGTTAGAAAAGGAACATGAATTTCCAACTCACTGCTAGGAAAATAAAAGTCAAATCAAACACAGAGAACACTCTAACAGAGAGACAGCCAATCTGTGGTTGGATGGCGTTGCTATGAAAATCACAGAAACACAAAGGTTGGAAATGACCTATAAGATCATCCAGTCCAACCATCAACCCAGCACTGCCATACCCACCAGACAATATGCTTACACCCGTGGTGGAAGGTCCTTCTCCCATTGCTTTATTAACTTTTCTTCCCTTTGTGCTAGGAAATCTGTGAAGCTGGTCAATCATCCCAAAACATTCCTGTACTTCTACTCTCCTAAAGTACAGCAAGGATTACTGTGCCTTCCGGCTTCCATTCTTTAAAGAATTACTGTATTCTGACAGCTTACAGGTATCTTAGCAAAGCAAATAAATCAAGTGGAAGAAAAAAACCCTCTACATAGCCATGCCATCCTCACTCGCTGAGCACACACAAGAGAGTTCAAATACAACCAAATACATTTATCTTCTAGAGTTAACTTCTGTAATACCCAGGACAGACAACATGCAAGAGATCAGTTCTCCTTAGTCTGAATTTGTTTCTTAAACATAAACACCTTCTGTAAGTATATACTCACCGGGAAGTTACCATCTATGAATTCCTCAAGTGGCTCACTTGCTTTTTCTATTATTACTTCATCAGGGTCTTGAGAGCTTCTAGTTGCCGACAGAGGCCCAGATGTTGCAACGCTTTTCCTCTTCTGAGATTCACTGAAGCATTCCAGGAAATTTATGATGTATTTTGAGAGAACACAGCAAACAATAGACCTACTGGTCAATAAATCAAGTGTTTCTCTTCCTTCTTAGCAAACGAAAGTTTTTAATCAACAGAAAATAAACCATATACTGGAAATAGAATAAAAGCTGATACCTGTTCCGTTATGACGTATGCATATAGTATGTCTGATTCCACAAAAGTTACAAACAACCATACAGACTGAGGGTAAACAGCACAATGGCAAATTGATTCCATGCCCGCTCTTAAGTATTTTTTTCCCCCCTCCAGTACGCGTTACTTTAACTGGTGGTACAGGTTCTAATTAACTGCCACTCAATAAAAAGATTTGGGCACCACCACTGAAAATAAAGATCTCTCAAGGAGCAGCTATTGGCAAAGAAGCAAACAAATGTTAGGTTGCATAGGAATTTGGATGATGAATAGGAAATTTAATGCTTTTAAATTCAATCACAGTGTAGTTTTTTCTGTAATCATCAATCAGTAGTGCCATGGAAATCACTTATATACAAAAAAACCCATGCAGGAATAGAGAGGGCTTGGAAAAGGTATAAATCAGTAAGGATGCGGAAAACTGGTAAGCAAACCCACCAACTGGGATTTAGCCAGGGATAAAGATAACAAATGGAACACAGACAGACCAATGGAACCAAAGAATAAAAAATGCAAAACTTGTGTAAGAACAGTTTTTTGCACCACTTTTAGGGCAAACATGAAAATTTTTGCTGACAAAAACTTACTGAAGCCAATAGTTTTTCTAAGTTAAAACCAGGAAAAAACCCCCAGCACATTTATATAAATATTGAGAATTTTCATAGTTGATTTTTGGAAGGAATTTTGGATGGAATACTAAATTTCAGGCTCCAAGATTATCTGCCTACGTCTAATACTGGGATAATGTAAAGAGCAGCTATACGCAGTAAAGAAGCACAAGTAGCCCCCTGTCAGTCTGTTAAGTTCTCTGACTTTCCACACGGGCCACTCTCGGTGGATCTAATGTGAAACACTCCACCGCCTAAGAAAAGTTACACCAGAGGTGAAAACACCGCATACCTCTACACGGTCTGAAAACAAAAAAACAAACCAACCAAAAACCAAACCAAACCATGTTTACCTTTTTCGTCTTCCTGGAGAAAGCAAATTTGAATGAAGCTTTCGTTCTTGTGATGCTGGAACTTGGATGTGTATGAAATCTCCTGCTTTATGAAGGAAAAAGATCACCATGTCAGAATCTTTTTCCATGACACTGTTAAATCCATGACACAGAAATCTCTACATTACTTACTACATTCCAATCAAATCCAGGGAATTCATACAAAAATAATTTGGTATTATTATGTAAATGAGAACCACTCCTTTTAAATATATCCTGAAGAAAACATCCACTTGATGTGGATCATCCCTATCTGCTAAAACAAGTGTTTTGGGTGAAACACAGAACAGAATAATGACAAATTGATGCACTTCTGATCTCACATTAGCCCCAAATGTGCAAAAGTAATTTCTCTACTGGGCACTCCTTTTATTTTAATCACCTGCACCAGTTTGAGAGCTAAGGGAACAAAGCATGGCTTCACTGAATTTTTTTTTGTGGAAGATGATTAGCCCTGATTTTAGAAAACTTCCATCTACATCCATAGATTTTTCACAGAAAGAAAGGCTTGAAGAAGTGTCCAACTTACTGCTGAGCTTGTTTTCTTGGGCTTGTGACTGGTGCACAAACAACGTATTCAGTCTCGCCTGTGACATGCTTTGGTTTATTGCTGGCCTGTGAATAACTTGGGGAGATACAACAGCAGCGGAATTCTGTAGCCCTGAGTGATGGGCTACTGACAACAGTCCTGAGTTTGCAGGAGCTGATTGCTGAAGCATTCTCTGCCTTTTCATTTCTACAATTCCACTTCTTGTACGTGCTGGAGATAATAAAGGCAAAATGAAAACATACGATAAAATAAATTTTAAAAAGTTGCTGATTTTCCAAGACCTAATTAAGGATGCTCCACTGAAACTTTTTGGTGCTTTTGTGAAACTCAAAAGGAAGCAACACCCATCTGTGTCATCTGTGTTACGTAAAGATTTGAACAAAAATAATTTGAGAAGTACAGCCAACTTACACAGACACTATAACCATGCTTGTATCACTGCCTACGTATGTACAGCAATAAATGACAGCAAAATGATATTTCACTACATACTATACCACTCACATTACTGACCTCAACTGAAATAGCTAAACCAATGGAAGTCCGCATTTATTTATCACACTAAATCTGGCAAATTTAAACAACAGAACACCACCCAATCCAGCGAACCTCAGATCCAAGAGCAGTCACTACCCATATTTCACATTCTCTTTTCTCACACACATTACTCAGTAGAAATACTTCAGGGAAAAAAGTTTATTTTTAAAATAAAATAACTACCTGAGAGTTCATTTGGTAGTTTTTTTAATGTAAGAAACAATTCCAGAGAGAACAAGTATCTTTTCATATTTTGCTTTGGTTTATGTTTGTATGCGTAAGAAAATAATATTTTCAAGATTGTAATACATTTTGGTATTCGCCTTCTACAGAAACAAAACTGCATCATAATTAGACTGCTTATGTTTTCAGTTCCTCAATGAACCACTGATTAAGTCAACAGCATCAGGACTGAAGCAGCAGTTTTTAAACCTTTTAACTCTGTAAACTAAGAAGTTTTCAGCAGAGAAGAAAATACTGTATGGAGAATTTAAGCCCCTTACAAGAAGTTCAGCTTTTCTTATATTCCTTTCTTGATCATTACAGTAATCCAAAGACTACACTGAAGACAAGACATGCTGAAAAAAACACCACAGGAGATCTGACATCACTTTCCGAGTGAGGATGTGTTACTGATTGCTGCAGCATTCTCCCGTTTTTTGCCACAACAGGCAATTTGAACATAAAGCCCCCTGATCCCATGGAATTGGCTCAGTTACTTACTCCTTTGATTAGCAGAAAATCCTGTAGAATTCTGCATGCTCCTAAAAAATAAAGCAGGTGACATAAATAAATGGAGCACAATGGAAAAACTCAGCTACACAGTGGAACAGTATTTATCATATCGCAGAATCACAGAACGGTTTGGGTTGGAAGGGACCTTAAAGATCATCTAGTTCCACCCCTCCTACCATGGGCAGGGACACCCTCCACATGGTTAATGTCAGCGTGGCCACAACCCCACATCACTTCAGAGAGCTTCCATCTACCAACTGGCAGTTTTATTCTTTCAAACAATGGTCACAGATCCTTCAGATGAAGCTTAGTGTTACATTTTTGATCAAGTAACCACAACGGTATGGGATTCTAAATGAGCCACAGCACACTGTTTTATTACAGGAAGACCACATTCTCACACTAACGCCCTCCTTATGCCCTGCCTTAAAATCTTGAAATCTCTACTCAGCTATCAACTCTCACATACCCATCTGTTTCACCATCGTCCAGAGGCAACAGAGAGTAAAAACCATACTCATTCAATGAGAAGGGGAGTTGATCAACACAGGGACTTGAGTCACTCTTTGAGTGAAATTTTACTTTCTTGATTTCAAAACTCTATTACCTGATCTGAGAAAGTGTATAGTCTAATTTTTTCCAGAGAGATGACATCATTGCTGGAACTTCATTTGTTGTTTCTAAAATAAACCATTAAAAAAAACATTTAGATGCCTAAAAAGGATACATGTTGAGAAAAAGTAAAATCACAAGCAAAATAATTATTATAGATTGTTTCAAACATCATCTAACTTCAGCTGTCCAGTTGCCTTCTTAATATTCTGTTAATTAGAGAGCCCTAACTCCTAATTTACGAACTTTGATATGAACACACCTGCATCATGGATACAGTTTAAAGTTTTGGAAGCCTCAATGAAGCTGAGGCAAAGACATTCACGATGATAATTTTCAATTCAATATACAGACGGTGTTGACTCCTGGGCAAACACATGCTAACCTAGCCTAACTCACTTCTGGAAATGGTATTCATATCCCTAAGTCACTGGTGTGCTACTGAAAATTGTAACCTGGCAGAGAGGCCTTTAAAAGCAATGGTTTCTTTTAAGACGTCAAGCAAACAGGTAGAACACTTGGCATTTTTGAAGCACAGAACATTAAAGTACAAATGGAAAGATGTAAGCAGATCACTTGTATCAAGTTTTTCAAGGTGCAAAGCACATAGTATTTTTAAGAAAACATGTTTGTGTCTTAGTTACCTTCTCTATTAAACCTACTGTGAAAGGAAAACATTCCAGCAATGTTCCAAGCATTATGTGTCTTAAATTGCAACTGTTAGAACCAAGCACCACTAAAACTGATCATACAACACGTATCAAAAAATTCCAAGCTTCACCAGCTCAATAACTGCTTTTAAAAACAGGAAACACTCTAACTCTGTCTCTAACATTTCACACCATAGGACACTTCCTGGTTATTTCATAGAATATCTCAAGGTGGAAGGGATCTATACGGATAATCGAGTCCAACTGCCTGCTCCTCGCAGGACTACCTAAAACCATATGACTAAAAATGTCATTCAGATGCTTCTCAAACTCAGACTGGCTTGGTGCCGTAACGAATTCCCTGCAAAGCCTGTTCCAGTATCCAACCACCCTCTCAGTGAGGAACCTTTTCCTAACGTGCAATCTGAACTTCCCCCGGCACAGATTCATTCCACATCAGTGTCTCCTATCGCTGGTCAACGGAGAGAGATCAGCACCTCCCCCTCCCGTTCACACTACAAACAATAAACAGTATAATTCTACAAGTATAAACCCATATGTTTTGCACACTTAATTATATCTTTACACTTTACTACATTAGAAGTTCTGCTCAAATTTAAATTAAAATATATGCTGGCAAATACAAACCAATATAATCAATTGATATTGCTCACAAGATGCTGATCTAACTGGCTGTTATCTGCATAATATGGAAACCTTCAACTTCTAGCATAGAGGGGAGATTGATCTAAGTCCATATATAGATGGAGATATTCCCTCTTCCTCAAAGAGTTCACAACAGATAAATAAGGCTTACCTTTTGTTTTCATGGCTACGTATTCATTAAGAATAGTTGTCAAATTTTTTCCACACAGGGACTGGAAAAAAAGATACTGATCTTAGAGTCTTCACTAATAACTTCATCTGCTGTATCACATTATATTTAAGCAGTTCTTTGAAGGCTACGCCACGCTGACCCTGAACACAAGGAAACGTACGCTGCTGGTGCCGAGTTGTCTCAAACTAGGTAGAGAGCACGCTGTGGAACAAAATGCCATTACAAACACAAAATCTGAAGTGATTGATCCCATTGCACAACACTGGTACAGCAGTTAGAGCTGCACGACCGCCCTCCACTCACCTGTGTCACTATGGAATAAACCCACAAAAAT
Organism: Eurypyga helias; assembly: GCF_000690775.1. Lineage (NCBI taxonomy): Eukaryota > Metazoa > Chordata > Aves > Eurypygiformes > Eurypygidae > Eurypyga > Eurypyga helias. Next base: position 4,291 of record NW_010243423.1, on the reverse strand, counting down.
CAGATGATGAACAGCTTTAACAGAGTAATGAGTATGTACCGTCCTGGAGCACAACGTATGTAAGGTGCAAACGTGAAGGGAACTTCTGTCTACAGTAAAACTCTTAACAGAGAATTCACTTTCACATCATATTTACTTGTTCTATTACTGTAGGTGAAACAAAAAAAACCTAAGGTTGTAAGGTTACCACTATCATTTGTTGTACCTTCTTGTCTTGTTTGCTAGTGGGAACTGTATAGGGTATGACAAATACAGCCCTTTATTGCAGGCATTTTGAGCTGCAGCGAGAATTTTTTTCCTAGACACTAACATATTATCCCTTTTCTATGAAAAACGGGAAAAATGTTTCTACTGAAAAAGGAAGATAATGAAAAGCCTTAAGAAACTGGATAAAACATTTGGGTTTTCTGATTTTTGCTGGCCATAGCTTGGTTATCAATTCCCTACCCCCAAAATACAGGTGACGAAACACTTGTAAATGAAGTAAGCTCAATGCTCTGTTTTGAATAGGTTCATCAAGACCTCGGATCTCCGAAAAGATTTCCACAAATTTTGAATACTGTAGACAAAAACCCAGGTCATATTAACTGATATATTAGAAGAATGAAATGGAAAACAGGAAGATGCACATATAAACACTAAAATGCTGATACATAGCAATACCTATACCCTGTAGTTTGCATACTATAGTAAAAATACCATTTTTTGTATGTTAAAAATTCAAATTATCTAATTTCCCTGTAGCTACATGCACATATCTACCTATGTAATATACAGTGTATTTATGTACACCCAAAGTTCCACATTTCACCTGGGACAAAGCAGATGATACTGACCAAACAGGAACCTGAACTGAATCACAGTTTTTGTCAGCAAAATTTGGTAGCCTTAGCTAAAGCTGAGGGACCTCATCTAAATATTTAACATGTACTTGAAACAGAACATTACTGGCTGTGGTGTCTAGGACAGAAAAGTATCTCCAATAAATTATAAAAGCAGCCCCGAAATCAATAAAACCCTTGCAACACCCTTCCATAAATCAACCTAAAAGCTATAAAACAGAACAAATGTAATATGCTGAAACCCATTTGCACATTTTATGCTTACACGTTTCTTAGTAAGATTAAACACTAGAAACCAAATAACTATTAATACCACAGGATGCAAAAAACCCCACCAAAAACCAGAAGGGATGATTTAACTAAACATTTCAAGCAGCATTTGAGAAGTAATTGTTACACTGAGAAATTTCAATTTTCTTCTCCAGGGGTGCAAGACAACTTAACTTTCTGCTTGGCAAATACAAACTCACCAGCAAGCAGGCTGGAATAAACCCATCCTCCGTGCAGTGCTCCGCATACTCTTTCAAATCTGCGCTTTCCAAAATAAATTCACGGCAGGTAGCCAGAAGCTTTTCCTGTTGTAAATACCCTGCAGCAAATCAGAAGGAGAAATTTGCTACTTCATTCATTACTTCTGCTCAATAGGTATCAAAGGATTAATGTAACCGTCTGTGTACAGTGTCGAAATAAGCAGGTAAAGATTTGTATGTTAGACAAGGGAAGTGAAGTTATTTTGAAAGAACATGTATCTCGCAAAACATTTCTTTAATAGTTAAAACCAGAAAAAACACAAAATATTCTTGACATTACACTGTATTTACAAACTATTAAGGACTGGAAGTGAGGCGATATGAACGATTTCTGATTGATCTTTAGCATGGACAGTCCCATACAGACAAGAAAGTAAAAGTTCTTGGCTCAGGAGGCTGACAAACTAACTCTCACATGGGCTGAACAGTTCACTTGGATAATTAAATGGAATTCTACAATAATTTGTTAATAAAATGCAAGCGTAACTGTAACTCTCCACGCATCCGTCTGTTTCAAAACAGGTAAAACCTGTGCAGTGGTTACAACAATCTGTAAAATTTGTTTTAAAAATTGGCATTTTAAAGAAAGAGTAACAGAAAAATGTTTTCCTCCCCATCCTCCCCAACCCTCACTGTAATTTTAATTTCTAATAGATGTACTAGCTGCAACTTGTGCCCTGTACACACCCCAAGACTCAGCAGTTACCTTCACAGGAAATACACTGAAAAAGTTTACTTTTCCAAAATTCCATTCCTCAGCAAGTATGTTCTGCTTTAGTCAAACTTTCTAAGCCCTGCTTTAATCCTCAAATACTTTACTGTTGAAAGATAAAAATAGACCAATCTCAGTGAAGGATTCTAGAACAAAGAACCACAAAAGAGAATGTCTCTTCCTTCTGGCTTGTAGCAGAACTGAACATGCAATGTTTTAAAGAAAGGACAAAATATGTGCCTAATTATGCAATGCAGGATAAATATACATTAGCATATATCTATTTCAGTGGGCCCCCAAAATCGT
>NW_010243423.1:0-1870 GCF_000690775.1 Eurypyga helias | reverse complement strand
TTTCAGGAATGCCTATAGAGAAAAGCAGCCTTTAAGTTTGCATGAAGACAAGTATCTTTCGGCACATCCGAGTATAGCTCGAAAAAACAGATCATATTTCAGACACATAAACCCTTGCTCAGATATCCAACAACTAAGCAAACCTGAAAGTTAAACACAGTTTGGGAATAGCCACTGCGAGTTTAATCACGATGTATGAGCTGGCCTATCCGACAGAAAACATAAGCGGTACCTGTGGAAAGGAAAGGGCTGTCCTACTTAATTTTTCAAACACATTTTGTTAGAAAACTCTCAAGCCACAAACTGCTGGAAGCTGAAAGTAGTTCAGGGAAACACAATTATATGCCAGTCTTATCCCTATCCACGATACCATCCACTGCTGGACAGGATGGCTGTTATGGCTGTTCTTAGAATCAAACCCATCTGGCCATTTACATAAAAGACTGAATTTTTTCTTTCTTGAAAAACTGCTACTACAGTACTGCAAGGGATGACCGAATGCTTGCATACAGGCACATCTGGCACATCCACCAACTGCCTGCAAAATAAAGCATTCCGGAGTTTAAAAATGCCTGAATGAAGATCTTCTGTGCAGCTGAACTGAACTGCTTGTGCGCACACCGTATAACGACACAACAGTACAGTCTTTGATGTCGCCAAAACCAAACTGAAGGCACAAGATGTACAGTACTTTCTGAACTAGGAATGATTCAACATTCAGTTCTAACTCAAGAAACGCAAAGACACACGTCTAACAGCACACGTTACATTAATTAGAAAAAGATACATTTTCTTATGCATTGTTCTATGGGTCAGCTCATCTGATCATTTTGGTTTTGTTTCTTAAACCAATATTCATCAACATTCACAGCACCAGAAAGACTTACTTAGAAAAGAGAAAAATTTAAAAAATTAAGAGCTGCACTGGGAAGCCTGTTTATCTATCCAAATTCAGAGATGCCTCATGGAAGAGGAATCCCTATTATAAGACAGAAATAGCTACAAGGAATATCCTGTTCTACAACCTTAGGTTGCTCAGAAGTTTTCTAGACGTGATGCCTGTGCCATGCCACAACAGACACAAGATAGGATTGGACCATCCTTAGCACACCTGACATTGCCAAAAGTCTATACTGTGCCTGCAAGTCTCTGGTAAGCGTGGAAGATAAGCTTTCCACCCAGAAACAGGTAACTTAACTAATTATTTATAGAAAAGCGAGAGATCTCCTTTGTGTGATTTTAATGGATGGAGTTTCCAGAAATCCTCTATTACTTCACAATAATAAAAATCACTGCAACTCGTGATTGTTGCAAGAAACACATTGTTGCAAGAAACACTGCAGGTAGTACTTAGAAATACATTGTGCTGGAGGAACATGGAAGAAAAGATTCAGCCTCAATGGCTCTGGATTCAAAAATACTGTGGACAACTGAAAACCGAATCTCACAACACAGGCTGCCAGGAAATCTTGCCAACCCGCGCCAAAATGCTTACATGTGGGACTTACATACGTGGATCATATTTTTTATTACCATCCTTTCGTTCTTATCTTTGGCAGTATCCAAATAATCCAAAGCATAAAGTCATGACAAAAACTCCCTGTCTGCTGCCGATGGCCCGAACGCACTGCGCTCCCACGCCCCGAGCGAACCCCAGCCCTCACCGCAGCCTCGCAGGGGACACGGCCAAGGGAGGGAACGAAAAGCCAGCCAAGCCCCAACCTAACCTCCTCCGGCATTTCAGCTCACCCGCGCACTCCTCAGGTACTTCCCTCACCCCCCTCCACCGGCCTCTGTCCGTAGGCGGGCACCAGAGACCACACGAACCCGCGGAGGCCCCGCGCTCCAGCCGAGGCGGGGGAGCAGCGCG
>NW_010243422.1:14363-19700 GCF_000690775.1 Eurypyga helias | reverse complement strand
CAATCCCAGCCCTGAACATTAACATACAGTGCCCTACCTGCATTGTAGTAGAGGTCAGGTCTTTCCAGAATATCCCCTTCATGGATGTAGGGCTCGATGCGATCGTCCCCATACAGGTACTGCTCGCTGTCGTCCATCTGCCGGCTCTCCACCATCTCCAGCCACTGAGAGTTGTGCCATCGAAATTTCTCACTCTGGATTTTTTTAGCCCACTCCTCATCGTATTCCTGTTAAAAATCACCACACACTATTGTAGGATGAGGTATAGACAGAGCTGTTTGGTTTCACGGGAAACGGCAGAGGAATTGGAGGTCAGCAGAAGCTGCAAGTTCCAGGGCTCAGTGACTTAAATCCTCTATTCAGTCTGCAGAGTCCTTTGAGCAAACAAGGGAACGATTTCACAAGTGCTGGGCATTATTCGGGTTTTGCACATGCAGCACTACCATCCTTCAGTGTCTGTAACCCCAACCAGAGAAAAAAAATTCCTGCTTTGACCAGGGAAGTTCCATCACCAGAGTCTCCTCGTGTGGTTTAACAAGAAGAGCTGATTACTGCCAGTTTTCAGGAGGATTTCAGTAATTAATTATATTCTAATATAGCCAAATACCCTGTACATCCTCATTAGATGAGCATTCACTAGAATAACTAGTTACTAGAAAGTACAACCAAAAAGAGGTCATGCTAAGACCAACAGATCTTTATTTTCTTTCAAGACCTGTGCAATAAGACAGGAATTAGTTTCCAACCTCTTGCCCAACTTCACAATGGCTTCCCACGTTAAATATGGAATACCCACGAGAATGGTACACTGTATTTGTAATGAAGATACGGGAATCCAAGACACGAAACTAATAGCTAAGAGAAGCTGAGGAAAACGGGATATAGGTTCTGGCCACTGTGGAAACAAAATGCAAGGCAGGAAATCTCAATCTGGATTACAGCCTGATGGCACTCAAGTGATGTGATATCCAATCTAAAGGAGCATCAGAAGGAAGTGACATGGCCTACGGTCCCTGCGGTCGGCTGTTTAGCAGGCTCCTCTAGACAGAGCAGACCACGAGGGCTGTTGATTACCACGGAGGGAACACAGACCTGTGGATGGATAATTCTTTCTCAGTATTACTGGAAGGTCAGGGCATAGCCAATGATAGGAAACTCAACATAGGAAATCTGCAGGTGCTCTCGGTTTAGGAAGATGCACAAATAATGCACCATGGTTAGTACTCCTTTAATCAAAGGCTTGTGAACAACATTCCCAACTAAAGTGTTTCTAGTCGTGGGAAGAAGTCTCCTGGTGAGACAGGTCCCACTTCACTGTCTTCTAACCTACTACAATGAGAGAGAAATTGAAAATCATGAACCCTCATGTTGGTTTACACGTGATTTAGACAAGACTTTCGCTGCAGAGCTAGCTGGAGTAGCTTAAGGTTTTTAAACTGTGTTTTACCTCGCCCTGAAGGGGATAAAGAGTGTTCACACAATTAGCGACAATGCCTTGGCTGCAGGAGTGGTAATTCCTTAAATTGCTCCAGCTGGACACGCAAAAGGAGATTCTGTCTAGAAGAGAGGTCATAAAATAGCAGTGAAGACAGAAGAAGTTGGCTCAGTAGCTCAGGTTAAACATCCGAAACGCCTATAGACTGGATTTGGGCTTTTAAACTGACTTAATATCCAACCTACCTTGTCTTGGCTGCTATTAACCTGACGCAGGTAACACCCTGCCCCCGTGCCTTCTGCACCCTCCCGACTGGTTGACAGCACAAAACCCAGCAGCCCTGTCATTCTGGCAGAGGCTTCTCTGACACTGCTGACAGCTCTCCAGAGCATCCAAGATTTCAGGGGGGAATCATGTCGCACTGTGCAACCACAAACCCTTACCCAAACTTTGTTTTACTTGGAAAAAGGGCAAGTTTGTTTCTCTTGGCTCTGATCAGTCTGTGGCATTATCCTCAATTTTTCCACTTCTAATCAATGCTAATTACTAGAGCTTTCTAATTCCACTCCGTGCCATCCTGGAACACAAGCGGTCCTGTTTGAAATCCGGCCTCCTGCATAACTTCCATACACAGAGCAGGTATCACCTGTGGGATCTGTAGATATTATTCTGTGCCTAGAAGCCTCAAGAAAAATTCCGTGTTTCTGTCTTCCATGCAGCAACTTTGGGAAGGGGAGAAAGAGAAAATAAACCAAAGCACCCAAAACACCAAAAACCCAACACCCGCACACCCCTCGCTGTTTGGAAAAAGAACATCTCATGCGCTTTCTGCCTCTTGATCTTTTCCCCCACTTCCACTCTCAATTATGGGCAAAGGCTAGAAAAAAAAACCAGTGCAAAACAAGAGTTTCCCTGGAAAAAGCAAGCTCATCACCGAGATTTATAAGATGACCCACAAAAGAATGAAAGGGCGTGACTTCCAACGATGGCATCTGACCAGCATCTTGGAAACATCCCCTTTGCTGCGTCTGCCAGAGCTAAACTGTGGGCTATCCATCATGTCAGCCGCCAGCAGCTGTGAATTATTTCCAAGCTTTAGAGAAACACCTTGTAACTGCCAGAAATCATACCGCAGTCCGAAGAAAACTCTTCCCAGAAATCATGACGGCAAAGAAGTGGGGGAAAACAAACAAATTGAACAAACAGCTAATTAGACTAATCTGTGGGCAAGCTGAATCCCTCTTACATTACCTTGTTTACCTTCAGAAGTTCTCAAAGGCAGAAAGGCCAGCGGCTAAATTACCCAATTCACATTTACCACAAATGCACTTGGAAAAAGTTTTGATTCTCCCAACGTTATAACCCTAAACGAATCCCACTTGCCCGACCCTGCTGCTCTATCCCACACCACTGAACGTGTCACAAATAGACATGAATGCCTTCTATCCCTCTAACAAACAGCTTCAGTTAACATTTCTCAGACCCTAATTTTTTTTCTTTAGACAGTGACAACAGATCAGAATATTCCTGTATTCTACATTTCCCACCTGTATCAAGAGGCTTAAAACTCCCAGGTATTCCACCTCAATCACACATCTACATTTTGGAAAGCAGGACTAGAAAACGGTTGGCAAATTAGCAGCTATATGATGGAGCATATTTGCACACGGCTTAAAAATCACCAATTTGAAGAGGTTTGGGTACTTTCTTACGTTTGTACCCTGCATTCCACTGCGAACGAGCAACACGAGCTAAGCAGTGGCCGCACTAGGAGTCACATCGACAATGGGCTTTGTCGAGAGTCTCTCTCCTTCTGGCATTAATCCTAGAGAAGGATGCTTTGCAATAATCTAGGATGATTTACGTAACCTCGGCACAAAAAAAGTCCGTCTGAGTACTGCTACATCAGGAGTATGTCTGTAGATTTTCCACAGAAACACCACTGGGTAAACGATTAATGGAATAACATCAGAATGGAAGAAAAGCTGTAAACGTAGGACTACGGCCAAAAGGCACAAAGAGACCAATTAAAAAAACATAAAGCAAAGCAATTCCTTAAAACGCACCAAGTCATCCAGTAATTACATTTTGAGCTATTAGAAATCCTTTTTTAAAATTCATTATTTTATGTGGGTTTGGTTTTGTTGGGTTTTTTTGTGTGGGTTTTTTTTTTTTTTAATAAAAAAAACACACAAAGCACACCTTCTTTACTAAGGAATTCCTGCAAAAATGAAACCAGAAAGCTAAACATCACAGAGATTCAAGCACAGCTTTGTGCCCTCCAGCCCTTTAAACTACGAGGCTAGTAGAAAAGCGGCCGTTTGGGGAATGAGAAGGTGAACGGCATGTGCCTACTCTCTGGCCCCCATCCTCCCACCCCCAAATACTGCGTGTTCAGACACGTAAAAGCAGGTATCCTGAAGGTTGAGTTTATCCTCTTCGGAGCTCCCTGACATCACTGCTTTTAACATTCGGTTTCCATAAATCCAGGAGTGTCACAGATGATGTATGGTTCGACTCTGCAAGGAATGTGCCATCCTTTTTGAAGTTCCACTTCCAACTTTGTTTACTACCGAACCATTGAAATATTATGAAGCGTTAACTGGCCTATTATCAGAGCGTGTCTGTTCCCTATCAGGGGTCCCCTTTGTCACTGGCTTCCGTCACACCTTGTATCTGATTAACACACTATAGGATAACACAGAGCTACACAGATCTGCTTTGTGTTCTCTCTCGGCTGATGAAAACCAGATTTTTCCTTTTCACTTTAATGTGGTTGCCCTTTAATTGGGTCTGTAATAGGGTTCATTTGATGTGATTCTTCATACTAAACTAAAACTGCTATACAGTAAGTAGAATGCTCATTACATTCAAGGCTGTACTTGGTGATATGTTACATTTTTCCTTATGTTCAAGGCTGTAGTGATATGTTACATTCTTCATTATTTAACCATCCCTAAAACACAGTTTACATGAAAGGTTAAATTAACCATTTATTAAGAAAGAAGAGATTTATCCTGTCTAGCTATCCAAAAGCTAAGCACACCATTCCAACCGTGTGCCTCTATAAACCAAGGAGAGAAACAGATGTTACGGATCACCTTCTGCAGGTGTCCACAACATCTACCTTAGGGTACCACCCCGGGGCAATTCATTCACAGGCCAAAAGAACCCTTCTACCAGACACCTGTGCAGCCCACAGTCACTTTACTGCTGTCAGCGTCACCATGAAATACATTCAGAAAAGCAGGATATGAAGTTAATGACAATGCAGAGGAAAAAGTAAACACCCATGCCCCCTACATGTCAGTGTCTGTATAAAATGTGCACCATTCGCGGGATTCCTATGTTGTCAATAGCTGAAGACACAAGGGGTTTTTATTTTCCTTTGGAGGGATGTAAGGTATTGCTGCCTGCAGGGTGATGATTCTTCTAGTCCAGGTAAAGCCTTTCCTGCTGCGTAGGTGCTCTTTGCCACAGAAAGCTACTACCGGCAGCACAGCAGACGGACTGCAAGTTTAACAACGCAAAAGCTGATCAGCGAAAACACGCGTCAACAGTTCGGCCTGCAGCCCCACGCCCCAGCTGCTCCTCTGCCCACCTCTCCGCACGCATGACTCTTGAAGGGTAACAGGGCAACGAGAGACTCCCCAGAACGGGGGAGTCTTTGACAAGTGAAGGGAGAACCTTTTTACCCGGAGTGACTACAGCACTCTTCATGGCAAGAGGACACCAAGCTGGAGTCAAAGGTTATCTATTTTCAGCGTATGCTGCCTATTCAAATCAACCTCCCCCCTGCAAATCCCTGTGGTCTGCTCTTCCTTGATTTTCAGAGAGCTGGTCAACATCTTCCACAGCTGGTCCCAAATCCCAGAGCACTGAGGGTTCACAGCACATTCCTG
>NW_010243422.1:9032-14308 GCF_000690775.1 Eurypyga helias | reverse complement strand
AAAGCCGTTCATTAACACAGCTTTCCATACAAGGCAAATGTTGTTTGGCATTCCTTACAAATATCTGGGGCAAAGAACCTGAGCTGGAAAAACACCCTTGGCATGAGGCCGAATCACATGGACAGTGAGTAGCTGTCTAGAAGATGTTTTGCTTCTGCAGGAAGCGTAATAATCCGCTCTTGATCATAAGGAAAGCAAGATGGTACGGCAGGCCTGGATTCACAGCTGTAAAAACACTGAATAGGAAAATGGGAGGAGGTAGGGGAGGGGGAATGCTTGGACTACACAGTCAGAGAATCTGGTTATGGTTAATTAAATATTCTTTGAATAAATGAGGAAAATCGTGTAACTGGCATAAGACTGAGCTAGGAACAGAAAAAGGATGAGAAACCCAAGAGATAAATAACCCCTTCAGCTCGATAGTGTTGTCCAAGGTGAGCAGCATAAAACCACCTTGAGCGAGCTGGCATTTCCCTCCACGAGCTTCGAGTTGCAGGTGTCCAGGCTTCTGAGTCAGAGGAAGAGGGAACTTCATCTGCTTGAGACTCCTACACCAGCTGCGGATCGCAGGCGCTCAGCTGAGCCATCCGACCGGTCCGTATTTAGGCGTACGAGCCCACTCAACTGGGCGTCGAGACTCGGCGCGTGACACTGAAGCACTCGGGAATTATCAGCGCAGGCTCTGTTGGACAAAAGGGACACCTCGCGTCTACCAGCGCGAAGCCAAGGCTCCCTCACGCAGCACATCTGTTTCAGTTCATCAGTGGCAGAGTCCAGCCAAGCTACATTAAACAAATCATCACCAGTGTAACATTTCCATAATTTCTGTGACAATTACTTTACTACAGAAAGCATCTCTCCCCTAAGGCTTGTAAGGCATCTGATCTTCAGTATTACTTCAAATCACACTACATAGAGTGTATTGATGAGTGAAAGAAGCATTTGTCTCCCCGAGAAGAAATGACTTTCAAATCTCTCTTCTCCAACATCTAGTTTCTGATTTCCATCATCAAAGGAACTAATCCTGTCAGCATGGAGAGAAGAGCAAGACAGAAGATTTCAGTTTTTCTTGTGGTGGATTTAGCACAGATAGGACGTTTCAGCAGCCTCAGAGACTGTGTGGACACCTCAGAAGGCACTGGTTGTGTTAGAGTGCCACACAACGCAACAGCTCAGCGTGTACAGGCTGCCGTGCCACATCCTCCGAGCTGAAAGGCAAACCACCTATCAAGATCCGAGGTTCTGATAACTTACTGTTTTGTATTTCTCTCATCACCGCCTAGAATGTGTCACCTTCTCTGCCTGTGATTTTTGGTGCTGGGAGACAATGTGCAACCAGCTCACGTTGCTGCAAGCGCGATCCATGAGTGGTGCTCTATCCTCCAGAAAAGAGGGGCATGTGTTTCCCTTTCCCCTCAGGGGCATGGTGTTACGTATAGCTTATGCAACTTACAACCACCCAAGTGCTAGCTAGATAATCACAGAATCATAGAATGGTTTGGGTTGGAAGGGACCTTAAAGATCATCTAGTTCCAACCCCTCTGCCATGGGCAGGGACACCTTCCACTAGACCAGGTTGCTCCAAGCCTCATCCAGCCTGGCCTTGAACACTTCCAGGGATAATAAAGCTAAAAAGACCTTCTTGGAGAGGAAACTCTCCTAACTTTCCAGTGAATGCCACGACAAGAGTGGCACTACTCCACAACCGAAGAAGAAAATAAATTACCACCACAAAAACTACCCTAGGTGTGTGCTTCAAATCATCTTCCCTACCCCCAGCAACAGCAGTACCACATCACTTCCTCCCTTCGTTCTTCCTCAAGGCCCTGGAAGTCCTGTCCAGTGTGTCCTGCAAGTTGAGAAGCCTTTCCCATCTGTTATCACAGCACTCCTCGTTTACTCACAGCTAACAAACATTACCCCTTCTTAGAGGGAAAAGAGCCAAGCACATTCTACTCTGATGTTAACATTAAATATGAAGCCAAGACCTAATGTATTTATTCTTCTAGATTCTATATAACAAATGTTGCTTATTAACATTACTAACCTCATTTTTCAGTAACTAGATACTACCACGTACCACGCTGTAAAGCTCCCCCACATGAACGAATCAACACCCGAGACACGTGGAAATTGCACTGGCCTCAAGAGAAAACAAGTGTTGGAAGCACTTGGATTGTCCAGCCTCACCCAGAAGATAAAAATCTTTCTACTGTTCACACTGCAGGTGTCCCTGGAAATAACTGATCTTGGAAAGCTGAACGGAATGCCCATCACACATAAGTACTAGATGCAAATTCATCCTAGCTGAAACCTTGCCCTTAATGAGCATCAGTGGCAATTCTTGACACAGGGCACGATTTTCATTCGATACCTCCATGAAGCAAAACCAGAGTGAGACAGAAAGAATTCCAACACAGAAAGTGTTATTGTACTACCTTTTCTTTTTTGTTTAAGATTTATATTAAATTAGAAGGAACTACGCTAATGAGTATAACAAAGATAATTAGACTGTAGCATTGTGCAGCATAAGTTGGGTCTCACACTTGTTTCGGAGAACAGGCTACAATATGTGTAGATTCAACTGAAGATAAAAGTAAGCAGATGATAGGAAAAGCATTAAGACAGTCAAAGACAGTACCTCAGACTTACTGTTCAGTTCTCTTTGGCTATAAGATTTAATTTCATGGTAGCCACCCTACATCCAAAAGGATGGACAGTCTGTACAATCCTACGACGATACAAAACACTGACATTTCTTTTCGCCAACAGACGTTAAATCAATTAACCAGGCCAGGAAGGATTTTAACAGCAAATCCAACTTTTAAGTGGAATCAGTTTCCCAATGTCTTTACTTCAGAGAACACCACCCTAGAAAATATGAACGCTTCTAGAGTCAGGGATCCTCAGAAGCAGATTACACCTGCTCTACATACCGTAAGAGCCGATAAAGCAACAGCATTTCATCATTTAGTATTCCTTCTTTTTTTCCAACTCGGCAGTTTAATACAAAACAGCTATCCCAAAAGTCTGTGATCAATAAGTAGTTGGACAAAGTCATACGGCTAAAGGAAACCTATCCAAGCGTCGAAGACAACATTAGAAAGTTGAGTTTACACTGGCTGTTCCCCCAGCAGAAAACAACCAGCCTCAGGACCGCCGCCCACACTTCCGTTTTGAAGCAAGCATTGGCATCAGGCGATGTAGAAGAGCTGAATAAAAGCTGCTGGGTAACAAGAGCCATTTGTTTGGAGAACTAAGAAATAATGAAAGCTTGACACACTTGTGTAATGTGATTGATTGATTTGAGTATAAAAGCATTCTTTAAGAGTGTCTGTAGTCTAGAGCTAAATGGTATGAATTTTCAAAGTATTTGAAAAATTTTCAGTTTTTCAAACTTGCACACTTTCTGCAAGTTCAGTACACAGTCCAAATTACTGATTAGCACTGTCCCATGAAAACTGATCTTTCACCCTATGCAATTAGAAAGTTGCACACCAAAAAAATGGCAATTTTCAAGTTACTGCTACTTAGTTATTTCAGAATTATTTCATGTAAAGATGTTCTTGAAGGACAGATGATAACAAAAAAAGTCAGACCTACCGCTATAATATCCAGAGTGTTGTCACAAACTTTGCGAATCTCCGCATTTTTATCATGCATCAGGTCTATAAGATATGCTGGAGCCTCTGGAAAGAAGCTGTTAAGGATAAAAGCTATTGTTTTTTGCTTTGGGTTTGTTTGGGGGTTTTTTGTTTTTGTTTTTTTCACAGCCCTGAGTTCTTCCAACTGCACCTTTCATTAAAAACTGTTAGGAATTTTCCATCACATGTGAAGCTCAGCAGCCTTCCCCCAAGCACTTGAAGAAAAAAAAAAAAAGATGACATTCTAAGATACCCAAAATGTTCTTCAAAATTGCTGAAGGAAAATTACGTATCCCTTACAAAGAAAACACATTTTGATCTGTTACAGGAAATCCACACACCTAACATGTTAGTCCAAAAAGGCACAGATTCATCTTTTGAGACTGTTACAAACCTTGAGGGATTTTTCTTGTTAAAAAAAGAAAGATAGAAAGATTTCCAATGTATTGTTCCAAAATTGTTGAAGATAATCCTTTTTTCAAATAATATTAATACTGGTCTTGGTCAGTTTGAGTGAGAAAAGTGTTGTTCAAATGTTGGTGCTTTATCAGAACAGATATAAAAAGAGAGATGTAATTATTAGCTTGTTTGATTGGGTTTTAAAGCTAGCCACCTAGGAGTCCAAACAGGAGACAGAGCAACATCCCAACTGGCCTTCCAGATATTCCAGAGACCTTAAAGGAAAAAAGACATTAAGAAGTAGTCCTTGTACTGTTAGCAAAGTAATCACCAATCTGCTATCCCTACAGGGCTCCACTCAACCTAGTCTTTGTTTCCATAAAAATGAACATCCAGTGAAGGCCCACATAGACAGCTGTGCCTCCTTCCACAGTTTTTGGATCATCTGAATGAGCTCAACATCAGAAGCCATTGAAAGAATAATTAGTAAAGGTTGGAGAAGAGTTAAAACTACCACATGAAAAAAACTAAAAGATCTGTGACATGAGGAAGCAGAGTAACAGGTTCTGTCATCAACAGATGGGCAAAAGAAAGAATAAAGAGGAAAGCCAGGAACAGAAACCAAAGTCACCACAGTGGGAAGAAGGTGGGAGACTTATGCCAAACAAAGTTCAAACAACAATTAGATGGACAAAAAATACAGAGCAGGCATCATGTATGCTGTCTAGGCTAATACAAAAAAGGGCATTATAAAGAATTTTAACACCCTTAACTTCAGACCAGGCAACATGTATGTATAACGGTGCAGTGCAAGAAGGTTGTCTATTCTCTACGTCAGTTTTTCCGTGGACTATGACTTGCAAAACAAATTCCTACAGTAATTCAGTTTGGATAGGAACTAATGGGTCATCTGGGCCAGTGACCCCTTCTCCTCCCTCTCCCTGTTTCAAAGCAAACTAACTTTTAATCTTGACTATTAATCTTGCGGTTCCTCTACAGGCCCTCGGCTGCTTGGATTTTTTCTTGAGCTGAAATAAACCATTCACAAAGAAACCTTTGAGATCAGGAGGTTTATGCAAGAGAAATATAGGCCAAACATCAGTGATGGCAAATTGAGTGCTGCAATGCTAGATGTTTAATCTTTAAAAAGATACGGGTTTCCTTGATAATGACATCTCTGGTGGCTTGGTGGAAGACCATCTGATAAAATACATAGATGATCTGGCAGACAAA
>NW_010243422.1:0-9001 GCF_000690775.1 Eurypyga helias | reverse complement strand
CCTGCTGAGCTGCAAGGAAAAAAAGGAAATAATTTCAGATCTCACAACTAGAAGCTCTTGATGCTTCCCAGCTCTCACGTCAGCTAGACAGTTCAGTGGTTTGCACGAGATTTCATCTCCTGACAACACAAAATGAGTGGTTTCTTCCCTGCTCTAACCAAGTAGAAAGACCACAGATTGTAGCAGGAATCGCGATAGTGTAGAAAAAAATCAAATCCGTTAGACGACTAGTCAGTATCTAACAATAATGAAGTAACTGCTCCTCCTTTCACACAGAAAACACCTCCCCCTGCCTTGCAGTTACATCACCTGGACTTCTCTGAGAAGCAAGACCTAAAAGTCAAACAGGGCAGTATACCATTCAGAAGCTCAATAAGTGCAGGAATGATTCCAGATTTAGCCAGCAGAGCAGCGCAAGAATCATCCATAGAAACTGTTCCAATCATTATCACCACTTCTAAAACGAGGTCATCTTCTGCAGAACCTGGTAAGACAAAAGGCAGAAGTATTACAACGCTTAGAAATTCTCAATCTTGTGGCAGTTGGATATTTATCTGTAGGCAATTACACTGTTCTTCAGTGTTACGTTTCCTCAGACAATCACAAATTATAAAGGTATGTGCTACTCCGAAAGAGCACTAAGCATTCTTGGAGAAACTCTACTTGGAAAGACTAACCAGACTTTGTACAGACCTGGTTTTAGTTTATCCTTGAGGTATGGAACCAGTTTGTACTCTTTCAGCACAAGTTCCCAGTCCAGATCTGGTAATGTCAAATTTGCAAGTGTTCCCAGGCATTCAATCACAAATTCCTCCTCTTCATCATTTGATATTTGAGCTGCTAAGTCACCAACATAATCCTAAAGAAAATACAGCAACACACACAACAGGTGAACAATGTGGGGTTTTGAAAAACACACAAATTGGTCAAATCAAAACAAGCTCCAAAAGAATGCTAAGGAGACACTTTTGAAATAAGGGCTAATAAGGCAGTTTCAATTTCAGTTGAATAGTCCAAGAAAACATTTCAGCATTCTTTCTCTTGAAAGTGAGGGATGGAGAGATGTAGATAATTTGTTCCTATGTTCCAAGAGTAGCTACTACACACACAGGTTGAGAAACAAGGGAAGGAAGATAGAAAACAGCACGCTGAGCTACTGACAGTAGTGGTCACCTTCCTCAAGATATTAAGAAATAACTACAAGATTTTTCCAGGGACGTGAACAGGGGAATCATGGATTTTACTTAGCAATTCCATACTGCGTTAAAACAATTTGATATTCAATCCTCATTTAAACAGTACATTTAAAATTTTCACAGGTCAAATGTTGTGTTTCCCTCCTTCTTTTGAAAGGGCGGCTGTACATGGTTAACTGTCCAAAATTTTAAAATATCCACTTGTACAAAACACTTGGCACAGTAAAAAAACCCATCCTTTATTTTGCCTTCTAGCTCTAAAAACAGATTTATAATAACCGTTAATGTTTATGATGCACACCCCAGCAGTTAAGGGGTTTTGTTTGTTTTGGAGCAGGGACTTAGTGGATACAGCTTATAATCTTGTTTTCCCTGGAGTGAGGGATCCAAACCCTGATCTACCAACACAAATCAACCCACGACAGCCAAGAAAACTTAAACTGGATGCTCTGTAAAGACAAAACACAACAGCTCCCCAAAGCCAGCCTTTTCCAGTTGGAAGACGGAGAGATTACCTGAGGTGAGAGATAGTACTTACAATAAACAAGCTTTTTGTTGGCCCATCATGTTGTGAAATATTCCTGATCATCTTCATTAACAATGGGTCCTTAAATTTCAAAGCCCGCTTCATTAACATTTTCAAACCATTTCCTGAAAAGAAACACACACTTAGGAAATCCTGCAAGTAAAACGAGAAGAGTACTGGATGGTCAAACAACAACAACTGGCACACACAAAAAACCAGCTTGAACTTTTACAAGTTTAACAGGAAAAAGTGGAGAATCTAGACAAGGATTATTTCTTCTTCCAAGTTTAAGTTGAAAAGACCTGACAGGACAAGGGGTAATGGGTTTAAACTGAAAGTGGGGAGGTTTAGATTAGATATCAGGAAGAAGTTCTTCCCAGAGGTGGTGGGGAGGCACTGGGACAGGTTGCCCAGAGAAGCTGTGGATGCCCCATCCCTGGAAGTGTTCAAGGCCAGGCTGGCTGAGGCCTGGAGCAACCTGGTCTAGTGGAAGGTGTCCCTGCCCATGGCGTCCCTGCCCACTCCAGGGAGTGGATGGGCTTTAAGGTCCCTTCCAACCCAAACCGTTCTGTGATTCTGTGACCTACTCTATAAATTCTACGGCTTCTCTAAAACAACTACCATGACCCTATGTACTGGTGGGACACTTAAAGTCAGATAAGCAACTAAATGCTTCAGGTGAGTTTAGTTACTTACTCAGGCCAAGAAAGGTTCTAGATCCAAACCATTATCCTATCACCAAGTGCAGTCAGTGAAGATGCAGCACAACTGTTAGTACTAGCTCAGAGAATTCTCTCCCAGCTCCATGGAATAAATACAGTGTTAGGGGCTTAGAAGTTTATTTACCAGTCACGTGGATCATTACGTGGGAACACACAACAGATGTTTGTTGTACTGACAACAAATGACATCAGAAGTACTTGATTGCACAGGGCAAGTCCCACCATTACCATTATGTTTCCAAAAGATCACCTTGCCAATGTAGTAAGTGCTACTAGCTTGAGTTTCATTTGTACCTTTAATATAAAACTGGATCTCCCGGCTCCCCTTTCTGCCGAGCTCTGCACAGAATTTTAAGGTGTAATTGCTGGCCATAGAATCCATTGATTACAATTGTCTTTTATAAAATCTAGTCATTTACTGCAGTAGTTTACAGTGAAAATTTTGAGCACAATTCAGAGTTACTGAATAATAATGTTCTATTTAAAACTGCTAGTATGAAAATAATGAAACTTTAAAAGCCATCTAGAGATCTACTAAATGAAATGCAGAACCTATCTATATGATATAACAAAGTTCTAGAACTCAAAGAGATGCTAAATTAGAGAAAATTCATGGAAAGATACAACTAAACAACATTACTGTGCTATTAATTTGGTACTGGCAGGTGAAACGCCCATTAGCTGAACACTGATTTAGGCATCAGGTAGAACAATGTCTTGATGTCTCCATACAGCCATAGTTTCCCACAGAACATCATCGGTGTGTTTTACAGAACTACACGCACATGGGGGATGTGGGCATGTGTGGCTACGCACTCCTGGTTACCAAGACCAGTTTTGGGGAGGATATAGCCTTGTCCTTGCAGACATTACCCAAACAGGTGCATTTCATTTTTTAAAAATACAAATATATGTATACATTAATAAATAACTGAAATAGACATAATTTATATGTGTAAGTATCTATATGAACCCTATTGTCATCTCCAAGAAAGCAGTAAGATCTCAGTTTGCTCACCTTCACAGATAAGTTGCACGTTTCTTTTGTTGGCAGCAAGGTTAATACAGAAAGAAATAAGTTCCAGGTCAACTCGCTCATCAGGACACTCAAAAAGCATCTTCATTAACTGCCAAGAAACATAAGCACACTGAAGTCATTAAGCTTTCCAAAGCAACAGAACAGCAATGTTGTGATGTCAACCGCAGCAGCTTTTTTGGGTTTTTTAAATTAATACTTAGCGTTTCTACAGGAACAGTGAAGTTACAAAGGTCAAGGGCTCAAGATGTATAGTTCCATTATTTGGGGATAACAATGCTTATAAAGTGCCAAAAATGGCAGTCACTCACCACCTTATATTAACCTGGGTTAGTCACATTTTATTGCTACCACTGCTTTTTTGGTCTTATTTTTTACTGTTTGGTGTTTTTTTTTTTTTTTGGTTGGTTGGGTTTGGGTTTTTTGTTTGGGTTTGTTTTTTTTTTTTTAACTTGTGAATGGATAAATTTGTTTTGAAAGTTTAGGTAGACTTAAATCTAGGAAAAAACCCCACAGCTTAGTTCCATGGAAAGTCAGATTCATACTTGGTTATTTAATAAAATGACAACTCTAGGTAGACACTTAATTGCAGAATAACTGTAGTACTCTTCTGCTTTGAAATTACCCTGTTGAAAGGTAAGTTAGCTGTGCCTGCAGCAACGTGCTTTGCCTTTGCAGTTGCCATTGCTAGCGCTGAATGCTGCCATACACCAAACACTCCTCCATAGCAGTCCTATTCTTTTGGAAACAGGGCAGAACGACCTGGATTAACATTAGTAGACAATCACCTATAATCCTGTTCCAGCTATTTAGTAAGGTGTTAGGGAATTCCCAGGTGATTCCTCAGGCAAATAACCTATGCACTGCCATAATTTTATACACCTGGATTGTCCATTCCATCACAAGCTAGTCTCGTTTTGTTCCAAACGATCGTTTTTTGAAAGGCCACGTTGAACATACGAACGTGACTCAAATACATCCGCTTCTTTTTCTGCTTCCAGGCACGGCTGACAAGCTGCACGGCCTCCTCACTGAGGGGCTGCAGGACATGCCCCTATTTACTCCAAAGAACTGCTCAGCGTGTAAGTCACGCCAAGATTGTAATGCCAAGCAGCGTGATGACAGGACCCAGATCACTGGGAGTAGAAACAACTGAACCTAAAGATAAGCGGGACATAAGGTACAAAAGAAACGCAGCCCAGCTTGTATCCAAAAGAGGTGGAGGGAGAAGAAAGCAACAACTAGTCATTAAATATTTGTGTGCTTGCCCCATGGTGGAAAGACAGTTTGTAATATATTGAAAGCAAGAGAAAGTGGGTGAACAACCCATTTAGAGAGGAGAATTAAAAAAAAAAAAAGTGGGGGGGGAAGAATAGGACTGCAGGAATTTCAGTCCTAAATATTTTACTACAGCAGTTCTGTATGTTTATCCAGTATCAGAGAGCAGGCTGTCATTCCAAATGGACCCAAATAATAAAAAACCACGTTAAAACATGGTTATTCATCTCTTTTTCTAGGACTCCCATGTACGTACTTAAGCTATCATTGATTTCTTCCTCCCTTACTTAAAAAGGCAGAATGGGATTTCCCTAGGTTGTTTTAAGAACTTATAAAATCCCTAGTTTATTAAATCCGTAAGCCTGACCGTCACAGAAGAGTGAATTAAGCAGAAAAGAAAGTTGCCACTTGACAAGCAGAACATGAGCATTCAAAAATCACCCCCTGCAACTCTTCTGTTACAGAACCTTTAAAACCAGATTTTTAAAACCCTTAAAATAATTTGAAGGGAAACATTCTCATTACTTACACAATACAAAAATCTGTGGAAATTAGACGTTTAACAAGATGGGATTACACTGTTAATTACTGAACTACTTCTCTATAAAAAGAAAAATATATCCAGTTTCAATTAAAGCCGTTCAAATTTTAAAATAATAGTTTTGTACGAGCTCCATGTTTCCCATTATGTCTTCATTTAATTTGATTGCTTCTTGTGCCACTTCAAAAGGAAGAGTAATTGCTGCCAAATAGGAAATATTAAAATTAAATTTGTTCTGCTTTTACTATGTCCATTGTCATCTTTTACTGATTTAACAGGAAGGCAGTAAAAAGACTGCAGCATGTGCAATGAAGAGGCAGTAGTGTTCAATCAGACAAGTCCCATATTGAGTATCAGATACCACAGACCAGGACTGAAATCACTGTGTCTAGACTCTCTGGCACCTGCCTTCACTTATTTACCAGTGACCAGAGGCCAACCCCCACCGCTCTCTGTTCACATACACCTCTGTCCAACCCCCTCCCCAAGCCCAGCTCAAACATCTTTGAATGATTATGCCAGAACTGCATGCCTCAGGAATCTCTCCTGACCGGCTACTCCCTAACTCTGCTGTTTGAAGTGATGCTCTGGTTTCTGAACTTCAGCAGATAATGGCGGACAGGAGCAAAGGGTGCTGTCAAGAGAGGACGTTTACCAGCATTAAGCTGAAAAGAAGCTTATAGATCAAAGAGGGGCCAAACAGGACAACTGTGGTGGAAAACATGTGGGTAGCTGCGGAGAACCTTGCACACTGCTCTGCGGTAAAATATTAAATATCACCATGACATCACTGTCTAACCATGCCCTTTGATTGGCCAGGTTATTACCAATAAAGGCTTTTATAAGCATCTGGATGGCATTTGCACCTATTTAAACAAAACACACATTGCTGAGGTCTAAACAAGAATGAACTGTTAATACTCGCTTTTAACTGTTACTAGAATAGCACCCACTAACTCCTGCAATCCACAAGGATGTTTACCTGGGACAGCACGCGCCAGCCCTTCGCCTGTTCAAAATGACAAGAGGGGATTGAGTTTCCAATCACTTTCTACAACAGCTCAACCTCCGTTGGTGAGCAGTTGCCGGTTTAGACGTACACCTTTCCCCCGCGGGAAACACACCCACGGAAGGGCACATACTGCTACCGAAAGGAGAATTTGGTTTGCTGGGATGGAATCAGAAGGCAGGGATTCCTTTAAGAAAGGTTGTCTTCTTCTCCTGATGCCTTATCCACTTCCCTGTGTTTTCAGCTACCTCTGTCTTCCTTAATAACCGTCCTAATTTTGAACATTCATTTACAAGTTGAAGCTGTGGTTGTCCAGCTTGTCCTTTCTGAACAGCTGGCAGATGTGATCTGCGAATCATTGCACTGACCACTGAAGCATCAACAGCTGTAAGAATGCTTTGAATTTCGTAGTTTTACCCAAAGTCCAATGACGGCAGCCGACTTGTTTCCTACTCCACTCTAGATGGATACAGCCTCGGGATAGAGTCCTGTGAGCACCAGTTTGAGCAGTGACTGCCTGCCAGGACAACGATGTTCAAGGCCCAGAGTATGATATCGCTGAAGTTTCCACAGCTCTTTACAGTTGGCACTGGGGATCCAAGGGCCGTGCCAAGATTCCCTGAAACAAGTCACAAGGGAGCCCTGCAGCACAGTGCCTGAATTCTGCTGTGGCCTGGAACTGCCCAGAACAAAGCCGGTCCTTTTTATCATGCACATGCCTTAACATATAGTTGCTTCTTGTGGCAGAAAAGGCAGGCAGCAGGACGTTTACAAGACCATTTTGTAACATATACTAGTTGTTCCTACCAGTTCTCCCTTTCTATTCTCCAAAATCCTCCTGTCTTTGGAAAAACACCAC
Source organism: Eurypyga helias (assembly GCF_000690775.1). Taxonomy (NCBI): domain Eukaryota; kingdom Metazoa; phylum Chordata; class Aves; order Eurypygiformes; family Eurypygidae; genus Eurypyga; species Eurypyga helias. The sequence goes on along the minus strand of NW_010243422.1, from coordinate 1,834 downwards.
CATTTTTGTCATGAGATAATGACCAGAAACATTCTGAAAAACTTTCCATGGCAACTTCCCATTCTGGATGTATTTGATTTTAAAAACATGTTTGGCAGGGAAGAAGATATCGTGGTGCAATGCTGAAAAAGCTACTGGAGAGCTTTTACACTTATGCAATGCAGACTCAACTCCAGCCTCATCAGGACTGAGAAAGAGATCAGTAAGAGAGGATTTGTCACTTGTTAAAAAAACCAAACAACAACCAACCACACAAAACCCAAACCCCCATGATATCGTGTCTGCGCTTGGATCAGAAAGTATGATTGGAGACAAAAAATGAGGCAACAAACTGCAGCCTGAAAGATCAGTGAAGAGCCTTCCACAGACTTCCAAGTCTCCCCTGTTGTGCATGTCTGCAGTTGGAAAAGGAATTGTCATGCAGCAACCGTAACACTGCTTGGCTGGTTTCCAGTTCATATCCTGTAATACTGGAGACGTTGAAATTTTGATACCCAATGGGATCAGAAAAGAATGCCTTCTAAAACAGCAAAGGAAATACTTTCCACAAGGTTCCCCAAGGACCTGCTGTGCACAAGCTTTAATCTCGATCAAGCATTCCCGATCTTCTGTAGAAATTCATCAGGTCGCCTGCATTTTCATCCGTTCACTGACGCAGCTCAAGCGTCAGCGGCACTGATGAGGAATGTGTCACCTATCCTGCTTTTGGGGACCGTTAAAACACACAGGAACAGTCAGACCGCCCGATGGGTGGGTTATTCCCACTTTCACCTGTGGGTGTCAGTGCGAGCTCTGCTATGAGCAAGGAAAAGCCGTGCACAGGGGGAACAAAAAACGCATCCTATCACCTCACCACATATAAAGCACATACCTGTGGGATACAGTCAGTGTACGCGAACATTGACTTAAAGCGATCATCCATGCTTATGTGATACAGAATACACATCGCTACTTGCTTGTAGCTCTCATTTGCTAGGAGACCAAAAAAAAATCTGTATTAATACAAGCCTGGTATTTTAAGTATTGTAAATGTTTACAGGGAGGAAGCAAAAAGCCCAAAAATGCTTATAGAGGGAAAATTCAAATCAGAAATGCAACGTTAACCGAAGATTCTCATCTAGGCCATACAGAGAGAGCCTTTGTCAGGTTCCAGCTAGGACACTGGCTATCAAACGTAACGCCAAAGTAGCTGTAAGGTACTCCTGTTGAAACCACAAGTGAAATGATAAAGAATCCACCAGAACCAAAGAGAAAAATACCACTAAAAAGTGCTATAGAGGGAATTCAGTGCCTTTCAAGTTAATCACACAGACTGTTTTATTAGCCTAAACGATAATATTACCCTGTGGGTGCCTTTTGTGTTTTGTACATCTCAAAACCAACACCTGTGTATTTTCACATTAATATTTCCCATAGAGAAAAAGTCTTAAGAAAAATGGGAATGGTCCATGTGAGTAGACTGAAGTGTTTCACGGAAAGATTCCATAAAACCAACTCAGACAAACATACAAGTGTTTGTCAGGAACACCAGAGACACATTTGATCCTGACTCACTGCTGAAATCTGTGCCGAGCTCTACTCTAGCCCTGCACTAGTAGGACAGTGGCTATATATGGGATAAAACACTCAGATGAACGTTTATGTCAGGTCAAAGAGGATGTAACAAGGTCACCAACCCAGAAAGTATTCACAGTTCTTCTACAACTGAGCAGAAATATCCTACCTCCCACTTCAACTTAAGCTACATTATTAGAACAGTTCTGTTTAACGCTTTGGCAAAGCATTAAGACCTCAAGCAGAAACCACCACAGTTACTTTTTCAGCATATGTATGG
>NW_010243421.1:20847-38994 GCF_000690775.1 Eurypyga helias | reverse complement strand
GCTCCACAGCACGCTTGCCCCTGCTCCCGCCGGCTGTCACTGCGGAAACCCTCACCAGACCCCCGCGACGAGCTTCCCTCGAGCTGTTTGTATCCGAGAAAGCGATGCTGAGTGGTTTCAAAGCTCATAACCTCCTCTCTGCGCCCGGGGAGGAGAAACACCCCCCAGCAACAACCCAACACCTCCCTGCTTAGCCTACGGCCGCCCTCGGGGCTGCAAATCCAAGCTGCTTCTCCCAGCCAACTGGCAGATAACATTCGGAGGCACGCGAGCAGATGCTTAGGAATACGTATTCACCCCAACCGGCATTTGCACCCCAGAAACAAACGGCGTAACCGACGTCGGGTCGCGGCGATAGTGCCGGTACGGTGCGCTGGGTCGCGTAGAACCGAGCTTAAAACGGGTGAGCAGCGCGGGGTATGCAGGCAGGGGTTTTATTCTTTAAGAAACAGCAGCCTCAGCATTAAAAAAAATCATGCAGAAGAACCAACAGGAGTAGTGGCTGGACAAAAAGGGAATTCTGCATTTCAAAGGTCTCGTGTTAAGCTGGATGAGCCTGAAATACCCAAAGAAAAATCAGAAGCGGAGGACAAGCGTTTTTAAAGGACACCAAACGGGACAATAGCCCAAGAACAATGCAAAGCACAGTCAGAGCAGCAATCTTGGCTCCGTGGGAATTAGTACCACCTCCCGACTGCCCCTGATTTCATCCGAACCCCTCTCGATTCCTCCCATTGCACCACCCAAAGTGCACACCCCCCTCACAGTGGATAAAACCTCATTTTATCCATTGCCGTTTTACAGCAAGCAACAATAGAGAACATGGAGAGTCATCTCTTCCTGGCACGGGATTTTCTCCGGTTGTCGAGACAAGGAAAACAGGTTGCTCCGTAGCAACGAAGGCCTGTGCCATCTCTCCTCCCTGGTCAGCGGGCGCAGGTCGGGGAGCCCCGCGCAGCCTCCACCCAGCAACTGAGCTCACCTTTTCCATGAGCTGCCAGCCCAGGACGGACAAGCTGGTGCTTTGCGCTGGCAGAGCACACGCTGCTGACAATATTTTAGCTAATTTGGAAGCGCTGGCACTATTTTACATTCGGGAGGCAATACTTCAGCTGGATTCATTGACTGTCCTTGGACCCCAGCCATGTCCCACTGTCCCTGGAAAGGCCAGGCACACTTTCCTTAAATAAAAGGCATCAGGGATGTCTAAATTGCACCCTGGACTTGGGAGAAATCCTGCTTATGTGAGGGGAAGCTTTGCACTTGGAAGACAGACTGGGGTTTATATATAAGTCATAGAATCATGGAATGGTTTAGGTTGGAAGGGACCTTAAATATTATCTAGTTCAACCCCCCTGCCACGGGCAGGGACACCTTCCACTAGACCAGGTTGCTCCAAGCCTCATCCAGCCTGGCCTTGAACACTTCCAGGGATGGAGCATCCACAGCTTCTCTGGGAAACCTGTCCCAGTGCCTCACCACCCTCTCAGGGAAGAACTTCCTTACACCCAATCTAAATCTATCCTCTGTCAAAACCCATTACCCCTTGTCCTGCCACTACAGGCCCTGGTAAAATGCCTCTCTCCATCATTCCTATGAGCCCCCTTTCAGTACTGAAAGGCTGCAATAAGGTGTCCAAACTCTCCATCTTTAATTAAACTCCAAAACCACCTATTGAGACAACAAGTTATATTTTCCCCTTGACTTGTATTTTCTTTCATTACAGGGTAAAGGACCCATCTTTGCTTAAAGAAACAAAAAAACCCTGAACTGTCTTAAATTCACTTCAGTGTGTTTATGAAAATAAATGCAACATAATAGATATAGAAATAATGTATGTTCCTGTGAAGCAGGAACATAATCACATGCCTTAAAAGGTATTGTTTTTTTAATGAGAAAGTGTCAGGCTTAAGTTGCTCTAAAAACTGGTAATTGGAGAGTCAATGCTACACTATAGCCTTGTGTTCAATTCCTTCTCCATAAACCCGCTAGCGGGCAGGTATGACAGGCACACCTGCGTACCAAAATACATGAAACAAGAGGGGAAAGGGAAGCCAGTCAATACAGTCTGCCCAGCACACCTCACAGGCAGTCAACATGCAGTACAGAGAAGACACCTGTAATTTAAATCTGTGTAACAGACACCCATTTCATCCCCCAGTACAGCTTATACCGAGGACAGGAACCAGGCCCACATGACCAGGAAACGCTTTCCTCTTCACAGCCCTCAACCCGTTACTTAATGGAATTCATTAGTCAGGAAAAATATGTTTTGCTTTGTATCTTGAAGTTTTAGCAGAGAAGGAAAGGAGATGGATGTTAACCGTGTAAATCTGAAGCATCACAACAACTCAGCATGAAGAAGTACACATATTTTCTTCTTAGCTTAAAATAGACAATTTGTTCTGGTTTTCATGGTTAACGAGAACTGACCTCCCCTTACACTCACTGGGAAATCTGTACAGTTTTTGTACTATCATTTGGAAGACATGCAAGAGATGCGAGCACTTCCTATACAAGGCAGAAATTACCAAGAAGCCACACACACCTTTTTCTAGTTACTTTCTAAATCCAGGTAGAGGCCAAGATGTTTGGGTTTATTCAGTTTATGTGAGGAAGCACTTCATAGCTCAGGATAAATTCAGACACTGAAGCGTGCTATGGACCTGCTGGGTAGGAACTGAAGGACCAGAAGGTCTTTTCTAATAGCAGTGAACTTGCATTTTTGGTAACACAGAGCTGACAGCATTCAGAGCACACACTTGGGCATGTCTGAATTGATTTTCTGTGCAGCAAGCTTGGATTTCCAAACAGGTCCTGACATATTTCCCAAGAACAGAATTCTCCATACACCCACACAAACACTTTCTTCCTCATCTCTTCTTCCTCCTGGCGCTCAACACTCCATTGGATCCTTCAGATGCTACTAAATAAAAAGCAAGTGCATACAGTTCTGTAACTACAGGATCTCAGCCACAACATAGGAAGCCAGTGATGCATTTTACTTGATTGCTTGTAAACGCCATTCAGCATCATTAAGCTGACAGCAGTTAGGCCTGCCTCCTTGCCCTTCAAACCTCTGCTACGTCACTCAGGGGAGTAGGGGGTACTCACAGCACCTAGAGAACACTGAAAGTGTGTATTACACTAGCTTTTCCTTTTTTACACCCGCAAAGATGCGGGGTGTATCTAGTCATACCCTCCCTATGGAGAAGGGTATGACTAGATATCAGATCCCCAAAGGATCTGAAGCTCTGCTAAATATCGTGCCTTCAGGGTTTTGTGTCTATGCATTTCCCATTTGAAATAGGACACTGCAAGAGTGACATGAATTCAGGGAAAACATCCAAGCAGGAAGAATGTTCATGATGGAAATATTCATTACATGTAGTACAATGCTAAATTGAGCATAAGAAAAACAGGTAACAGGGGAGATGGGAAAGAGGGGAAAAAAAAGTCATCTGACATTTTCATAAACCTGGTAAGCTGACTGTGAGTTCATCTTAGGTACCTGTAAGCAGGAAAAACATCATGGCACTTATGACGGCAGCTCAGTTGATGATGACAGACTCATCCCTGCTTGGGGAACATACCTCACCTTTGCAAACATGCATACACAAAACACATGCGTGCTGGCACGCAACACCTCCACAAATACAGGCCCAAATCGTAAAAATCAGTTTGACAGAACTGTAACTCTAACCATGACAACCAAGGAGTTGCATCAAAAGGAAGGGGGAAGGATCACACAGTCATCTTCCAGGTATGTTGCAATTACTGATAGTGCAAACAGATTCCAAGGAAGCCTGGCCTCCAACACACGTCACACCCAAGCGATTATTTTTGTCTCCAGGGCATGTTGTGCCAGAGGTAGTTTGGGAGGCATGGAAACAGGGAATGAACTAGGAATAAGGCAGTCAAAACCTTTACAGACAGGTTTAAGCACTGAAAAAACCTGCAACAGGGCACACTGGCTCCACCTTGGCCCACCTCGGAATTAATCCTTCAGCAGTACCAGCAGCCACCTCCCAACACTATCTGTCATCTCATATGTAACCCAGCCTAGTTCATTTAGATCTAAGGAAACAAAATTCTGTTGTGCATTTCCTTTACTCAAAAAGAGTAATATCTCTTAGAATTTCAGAATTTCCCCCTGTATCAGATTTACTATTGGTCTCCCAAACAGTGTAAACAGACAAAACAAGCCTCAATTTGTGGAGAAAAAGGATGGAAAGTACGTAGTATTAGAAGAAAAATTTGGTTACTGGAGCCTTTTTTCCCTCTTTTTTCTTTTTAAAGTTCATAATCTTGTTCCCGTGTTGAGGAAAGTCTATAAAAATCTATGGAGTAACACCCATCTGAAGTCACAAAGAGAGAAGCAGCTACGCATGCATCTCACTTTATCATCCCCGTCTGCTGCGGGCACGCTGGCACCCTTACGGCTCAGCTGGCAAGGTTAACAAAACCTCCTTGTAAGCTGTAACCAAGGCAATGAACTCCAGTGTACGCAACTAAGTGCTTCTTAGGAAAACAACATCCAGTTTTCATCACCAAACTGTACTGCCAGTATCAACAGATTGTTTTCTGTCGAGGCTAGACCGCGACGCAGCCAGGAGGAAGGAAACTGCGGAACCGGGGGCAAGCTCTTCTCAGCGCACGGAAGTCGGACCAACTGAATCATGCCAGGGGGGAGGCTGGAAGGCTCTCAGGAAGCCTATACACGGCGTATTTATCGTTCAGCTTCTGAACTCAAAAGCAACACTGTCGTGAACATTTGGAGATCAAACATATTAATGCCTCGTTACTGTCACAAAGCCTCAGAAATTTGAAGCCGTACTATCTTTCTGTTTTAGAAAAGACAAATTTAAGCATAAAATTCACATAAGCCAATAAATTCCTGACCTACTCTTCAACTTGTCTGTTCCTTTATTTAATAATATAAAAAACACACCACAGATTTTTAAAATATCAGACCAAAAAAAGGACTTTGGTTAGCAGCATCTCACACAACCTGAGTATACAGACATCTCAAAAAAACCCCAAAAATAAGCAGAAGTGGTCCAGTAAAAGACACTTATTCGTAAAAAAGTGGTTCTCTGCTGGTGCATCTGCAATATTAGCCTTTGCCATCTCCCAGCCTCTGCCTCAAATCTAATCAGCTTTCAAGAGCTGGAAGCTGCGTTAACCATTGCTGCCCTGATGGCAAATTCTGTAAACTGGAAAACCAACAGTAATTCCAAGGAATACCACGCAGAAGGGCAGAGGGTCTACACTGCACTCCTACCCCCCATTACGGACATTAGGTGGGGAAACACAAGCAGCATTTTGAAAACAAGGCAACCAACATCCAATTCACAGTAAAGGGCAAGGCCAAAACTTCAGATTTACAGCTAAACATAATTATGGTTTCAACCCAAATGTTTGATTACATTCACTACAGAGAACAAACTAGTATGGCATCTTAAAAGTACAATGATCACATCTTTAAGATCCTTTGCAAAAACTGAAGAATCTCGTTTTCAAACACTTTAGCCAAAAATTGACAGTTCCCGCTGAAAAGTGTCCAAGTTTCCCATACAAAGGGGATAACAAGGACACCTACAGCGGAAAACCGACTAGAAGAACTGCTATGGCGTTTGTCATGACCACCCTAACTGCAACCTCAGCCTATTTCCCTGAAGGGGATTCATTCACACAACCCAATCCTACAAAACTGAAGTTTGGTGGGAGATTAAGTAAGTTTTTTCATGGAAAGTTCTCCTAGCAAGGGTGTTCCAAGACTGATTTCTTACTTTGTTTTTGAAGTTTCTCAGCATATCAGACCTTTGGTGTTTTTCTTTCCGTTAATTCCAAAGCACCAGAAGCAGGGAGCATGAACAGGCAGACACTCCCCTCGGACATGCCGATGGTGCTGGTGCGAGTTATCTGTGCTTAAGGGGTCAGCATTCTTGGTCTTCTTGCTTAAGATTTTGAGCCAAAGACTGGGAAGAGGAGGAGGGAAGAGACCCACGACTAATGAGGAATTTACACACGAACACTGTCCACTTCGGAGAAACATTTGCTTACATGTTTGCCAGGAAATCCATCTCGGAGATATAATTAAGCATGTGACCAGAGGCTGGAAAGTCTCGTTGACAAGGACCTTTTCCAACCCACCCCCCCATAACGTAGGAGAATGTTTATTCTGCAGAACGCTGCAGTGAACAGAATGTACAGCTCTACAATGTAAGAGACAATTAGGGAGTTGCGTCCTGCTTCATAAATTATGTTGCCATGCAATCACAAGAGGCCACTGCTAAAAATATAGCCCAAAAGAATAACTGAACTCCATCATGAGCTTGCATGGGTTACCAAAGTAAACTCTGCCACGAGGAACTGATCCCAAAACACCTCTTAAAGTGACGTATCCTGCAATCATTTCCATAGATCCTAGCAGTGTTTTAGAGGCATTTATTCCCCTAGTAAATTTTTAGACCACCCCATTAGGGTTTAGAAGTGATAGCTTTAAAATTCCCTAGTTACTTAGGGTCTCTTTCCATCTCCAGCTTGGTCACATACCTTCACCTGCACACTCATAATGAAGAGCTTGTGGACGAGTTCTTCAGTGGGTTGTGCCTGCTGTGGCCTCTCTCAGCGCTGGGTTCCCTTTGCACGCTAAGCTGCCAGCATAGCCGTAGAGGGGTTAGCTGCAAACTGGTTCCCACTTTGACGCACTGGGCTTGTGGTAGGAGGGAAAGGAAAAGCGTTCAAGGTACATCAAACTAACCCTCTCCGTGAGAAAACACTAGAGAGTTCAAAGTGGCTTCAGAGGCAAGATGCAGAAGAAAATTAGTGTGACAACTTATCAGTTCCGTAGAAAACCCTGTAAAAACAGAGCTTTTCATAAACTCAGTAGCTCCAAAGCCTGGAGAATGGGAAGGGTGCTGCTTACGAATGGAAAGGGATCCTAAACTGACAGTTTGTATATATAGGGCATACCACTGCTATTTAGCAATAAAGAACTGTCCTGTTTCCATACTCTGAAAAAGAAAACAGGGATGAAGAACAATTCAAGTATCGGATGTTGGCTGGCAGCTCTGCAGAGTGTGTCACAGCTTTAAACCCCGACCAGTTTTCAACAGGTAGTGTATTCAGCAGAGGACGGACACAGAATGAACTAACCACATCTACGCCACTTCTTCAATCAGCATTTCCTCTCAAAATAGCTCTAAGTCAGTAAGTGGTTGCTCCCACCAGAGAAAAATCTGGATACCACTCTACAGCTGCCATCCCAAAGAACAAAACCACACATTTGATAGGTAATACTGTCCTCCTATACTTTAGATCAGCTATTACTCACATAAAATAGTTTTGAGGGAGTCGACACTGACCCCTGAAAGAGCTGGAGCACTCATTCAAGTGAATGAATCAGGCTTGTTGAGGGTATAATTAAACAAAAACCGCTGACAGTATTAGCAAATATGAACTGGAATGTCACAAGGAAAGCATACAAAGCCTCCCAGTGTTGTCTCCTGAAATACTGGTTTGCACGAAGCCGTATTCAGTGGTTTCTTCCACTTGCTTTACCCAACTTTATGAAAAGAAAGAAATTTCTCTTCTACAGTGGTCACCAATCCTTCTCCTGTTCTCTCTAGTAGATCAGTAGTGCTTTGCAGCGACCGTGGTCCTTGTTTAAAATTTAGGTAAGAGCAAACCTCCAAAAACCCCACAAGTAGGATGGTTGTATTCCAGAACAGCTTTTAAATACTGTACCTCTGTTTGACTGTACAACAGCCTTTGTAATTCAAGTCGCACAGAGTTCTCGGCAGACTTCAGGGAGCTTAAGGCAATCTGGCCGAAAGACGGGCAGTATGCAGAGGGTACCTAAGGGAGATAAGAGCTTGCAAAACCCATCCCACAGTAAGCCTGTCATATGTACACCTCAAAAGGCTTTAAATCTTTCTTTATTGAAAAAAAATGTGTATGTTTGGCATTCTGAATTTATTTCTTTCGAGAGAAAAAACAGCATGCTTGCTCTAATACAGGGATATCCGGGTAGTGCAAATGAATTGGTAACACACAGAACTGGGTAACTTCTGCTTAAACCACATATAAGGTGAGAGATGAAAGGTAAATTACCACCTTAATGACCCTGCATTCTTGCTAGGTGGGTATCTTAGTGTGATACCACAAATAAAATTTAAAAAAGTTTTAAAAAGAAAGAGTTGAAGTTTATTTCAGACTCTTGGTGCTCAACTGCCGTGTCTTTCCAGCGAGGGAGCAAAGCTCAAGCAGTGTTTCCCACCAGGTCCAGTCCGCAGGCACCCAGAACGCTGGGAGGACAGCAGTAAGACCCCCCGTAAGGAAGCACACATGCAAAATTAATTCAGCCGTTGGTACACTTACTGAAGAGCAAGCACATTTGTCTTGACCACGCTCACAGAGAAAGTAAGCACAATAACCAAATTTGGAGCCTGCCATAAACAGAAATATTTCATCCAGCTTCTTCACAGCATAAACACAGGTTGAGGAGGTCTCCAGGACTGGGCGAATGCCAACATCTTTTTGAACATGGACTTAAAGTTTTTGTTCCTGACTGGTAAAAACATTTGAAACCTAAATCAGAACTGAAATTCAGGGACTGCTACAAGCAACGTAATCTGTGGGTGCCGTGCTCTGGTCTTCGCCAAACTGCAAATTTCATCTGAATAGAAATTGGCAGATCTTGAACACAGCTCTGCACTTACAGCACATTAAAATGCAGCTACAAACCTCAGTAACTGCTTAAAACAACGCTCAAACTACCAGTCAAGAGAAAAAACAAACAAACCAACCCAACAGATTTTGAAATTAAGGTTCTAGGGACTGCCCAGTCTGTAACAAGAAGTTATATAAAGCTTGAAGAAAGGGCATAGATACAAGATTAAGTTTTGTTTTGTTTCTCAAATCAAATGCATTTCTGGTTTAACCACCTTAAAACCAAAATCAAAAGCAACCAAAACCTCACTTTTACCTGCATCACAGTAAGAACCAATAAATTTGTAGGGAGGTAGGTAACCCCTAACACCACTGAGTCTCCACAGAACTGCAGTCTTCGCATCCAGACATGTTTCAGACTGATTTATTCTTTTAAAGGCCAAGTAAAACAAAGACCAGAAGTTTCAGGTAATCCACTGAATACTCCCCATATCATATACTCTTGAAGAGCTACAAATGCAGCAACGGATTTCAAATGCTCAGATACGCAACAGCGAGAGCCGCTTGGTCAGACGCTAATGAAACATCCAGTTCTCAGTCATGCAAGTTATATGGTGTAGAGAAACCAGACAAACTGGTAGCGTGAAGAAGATAACTAAAGGGAAATGGGGCTGAAAATACTGCAGACTGAAGAAAGCACAGTGTGGGATATGTAGAAAGTATTAGAGATTAAATAGATTATGAATATAGAACAAGAGAGAACAAGAGGAAGAAGAAATAAGATATTAGTGAAAATTAAAAATCATGAAGGGGGAGAGAAAGAAAAAAAAAATAAAAGAGGCCCAATAACAGTGTAGGAGACAAGCATCAAAGCCTAGGGGACCCAAGATTTAAAAGCCATATTCCAGTTCCTGTACACAAGCAGTTCAACATCAGTTAAGTGATTGAAAGTCAACAGCTTCCAACGCGATGCCAAACTCCATCATTATTTTGAAATGGACTAAGATGGGAATTAGATCATGTGAACTGCTGTTATTTCAGTGTCTCACTAATGTGAGACCTTTCCATTTTGCAATAGGTCAGAACAATTTGCCTCTTAAGTTTCACTGGGAAATTTCTGAAGAGCTTCATGCCAAGTCAATGAAGTTGCACAGGTCTTTGCCATCAATTAGGAGCAATTCCACTGTGCTTTAGTTTCTTGTCTGGAGGACAGAAATTATCTGTCCCTCTGGGGGAAAACAAGCAGAAGTAGTGTTTCGAAATCTTCAGACACAACACATTACATACAGGGATTTTATGCCAGCAGAGCAATTGAGAAACTACAAGAAAAAACTTTATCTTTCGCACAGCTACGGCATTTGTTCTTTGTTGGGTGTACAGAAGAGCACGTGGGAAGCAGAGGCCTTTCTTGGAATTTAGTTTTCAGAAGCAACCTGCATACCATAGCAGCTGTCTGTGGAGAAGAGCAATAACCCGTGCGTGAAGTGCAACTCAGAAGCACTGACTACAGGAGAGGAGATGTGAAAGAGACCTTAACACTGTTGGTATAGCAGGCACTTGCCAAGTCTGGTACAGTTATGATACACACTTCTCTCTGCTTTTACAAAAAAGCAAGTCATACTACATACTAATAGCACAGCAGTTTAAGTTCTTGGAAAAAAGGAAATTTGATTTAAAAAAGTAATTAAGTGCTTTTACAGATTTAGTCCTCTTGATATAAAAGTGTGTCCCATGTTGTAGAGGTATGCAGTGAAGCAAGCCTGAAGGTCAATATCCCATCCAGTACATCAGAGTACTGCTGATTAATAATTCCATCTAAAAAGACCCAGAATGAACTTCAAGCTTTTTTAAACTGGCCTGAAACCCACAAGAGGGAGCAGCAATCAAGCAAAGCAAACATTTTTTGTGTTTCTAAGGAGGCGGTACTTCCATCACACAAAGCTGGATCCCAGAATGGTCAGTAGAAATGTCTAATTGTTTATTTAGTGGCTGATGATGTGAATGATAATTATTAGCACCTTTTAATATGACCTTGGAATAACAGAGGATACTAGACCACGGTAGAAGATCTACTCTGCTGTATTCCTACCGAGGCCATGGTAATTCAGCCTTCCTTAAATTATTACTCTTACCAAATGCATTTCAACCACCTATGTAAAAAGAAGCAAACCAACAAAGGTGGCAGGGGAGGTAGGGATGTTTAAAAATTTATGTTAAGTTTCCATATCCCCCAGAAACCCCACAAATCCTACCTAACTTTATTTTGCCAGTAATCTATATTTTGTATCTTCACTCTTCACCAATGCTTTTGAAGAGCTCCAACAAAATCTACACGTTTTTTCTCTAAGTACCAGCCTTTCAAAAGGTAACCTGTATTCAGCATCACTTCAACCCAGCTGGGGGCGGGGGGGAGGAAAACACACCATCAAGAGGTTTGGAAAGGTTCACAATATCGTTTCTCGCAGGCTCCCACAAACATGACAGCCTTGTTTTTAAGTGAAAGAATAGAAACAAATGAGACAGCAGCGTTCTCCCTTGACAGTTAGATGATTTTTAAGTAGGAACGCCTCAGAGCTCAAAGATGCAGCTGAGGACCCAGCTAAATGCTTATTTACAGGCAGAACCTCCCCAGTCACTGGGTCTCCTACCTCCCAGCCCAGTATTTCAGGACCTATTAATAATTTATTGCCTTTTCTTAGTTAAGAGCAGGAACCATAAAGTGTTCCGTAAAGAGTAAAACATACTATAAATTTCATTGGAGAGGGGAGACTGCTGAAGATTATTGTACGAATACTTGGAGACATGATTTCTTCTTGTCATGCCTCTAGGCGATCCCAGGAGGGCTGACAATGGCAGCTGAACATGTCATGGATGCAGGACCCACTCCATCAGCCAGCTCCAACCCATCCTGTGCTGGGGAGCTGGGCCCCACGCAGCCTCTGCTTAGGGAATGGCTCCCTCAGGCTTCAAACCTGAAAAGGAGGAGTCTGAATTTAATTGAAACTATGCCTTGGATCATGAAAAAAGTAGGATTTTGCATTCATCTGTGAAATCCAGTACAGTGGCTACCAAGCCAGTATCACAGGCAAAAAAAAACCCCAAACTGACCCGTTTTTACTGGTTCCTTTGGAAATAGAGCTTGCACACATCAGTTGCTCCAACACAGACTTTAAGAAAAGCTCAGACTTCTCCTCACGCTTCCCTGACTTTTTAAAGCCATCTGTTCTGGATGTAGAACTACTCGGAGCCACAGGCATCCAAAACAAAACTGGTTTTAGAGTCTGTCAGAGAATACCAGATTTGCTGGTAATCATTCAACAATGTTAATGTCAAATACTAATAATCACAATGCAGTTTACTACTACAGCTAGAGTGTGTTTTTAGGTTATATGACAAAAAGCAATACATAAGGGAGTTACACACCAGAGTAACTTCCATTTATTTTCTTAGCTCTGACAACAGTTCATCTTTTATGGATAGTAACATTTTCGTAACATTTCAGGAAAGATTCACAGCAACTTCTCAACAGCTTTAGTGATGCTTACAGGCGTATCACCTCACACAGTCAGACAGTACAAGAGTCTTAGCCAGCTAAAATTTGGAAAGAAGACCTCAAAGCCTTGGAGGTCGCCAGAAGCAATGATGCTTTAATAGGCAGCAAATCTCCACAGCTCAACAGCACCCATTAACCAGGGAAGTTAACTGGGCTCCTTGAAACCTGAGATGCTGTCTGAAAGGAAAAGACATCTTGAGGGCACTGAGAATTCCCTTCGACCTTTTGCAAAGCAAATGCAGATAAATCCATTAAGTTTGTCTCTGTTGAACTCCCAACACCCACCTGCTCTTCCCTGGCAGTTACAGGAGGATATTGCACCAGTGCACTTCACACAGTTGTGAAGCGCTCCTGCCTCCTGATAAAATCTGTACACTTGCCAGGCCAATTCCCCCAAAGAAAATAGAAGAAATCATCATCATGGACCAGTTGACAGTCAAGGGCATGAATGGCAGAGTTATTCAGCTACTCCCAGCAAACACCGGTGACACAAGTAGCACCACCTGACCGTTTTAAATGACTTTTCAAAAGATCTGAGAATTGCTGGCAATCAAAATATTACTTAAAAAAAATGTATGAGTAAATTTAAGGTAGAGCTGCTGACAGTAGCTAGATACAAAGTGAATTATGGAAAGCCTTATTTGTCTTTAAGTCCAGCACAAATCTTTTGTTAGGAGTGCATTTTAAATACACTGTACAGAATCTGCAGATATTGTGCGTGTCCTACAGAGCAAAACTTGTTAGGGAAGGAAAGCATGTAAATATAGCATACAGCTTGGATACACTCCATCTACAAGTAAGTGAGAAAGCCTACTTTCACCTCACAAAAGCATTTTAACACTACGTTAGGTCTAGCCAATGCTGAGGAACAGACTTGTGAGCTATTTATACGCAGAGATAAAGGTGCCAAAAAAGGTTTTAAAAAACCTTGAGGTCATCAAGCCTCAGTCTATCCAGGAGATGTAGTGTTCCTGCTACATACAGCTGCTAGCTGAGAACAAGCAGAATAAAGTCAACCCAAGGAGCGATGTACTGCTTCTCTGAAAAACACCTTTAAATAAGAAGCTAGAAGTGCTGAGTATTTGGCCAGCACAACGAAGGCATTCAGCTTAGTTATGAATGCATCAGTTAACAGCAGGTTTAACATCTCCTCTAAATAAAACATGCGGAGCTGCAGGATTTTGCACCATGACACAATAAATTAATCAGTCACTTCACAGCAGGTAGCAATATCACAAAATCACACCACTGCTCCATTCACACAAAAGGAGAAAAGGCTGCAGAATTATGTCGTCATTAACTCAACAGGACTTTTGAAATTCTGGACACGTCAAGGTTATCTGAATGTTCAGAGGACACTCCCCCGTTACGTTAATGGCTTGACAAGAGCCACAGTCAGCAAAGTCTGCTTCACTGAAAGCCTCTACTACCAAGACTGGAAAAACCATTGGAGTATGTAATTAAAGTTTATGCAAATCCGGTATAGCATCCATAGCAGGTCTGGGAAAAGCAAGGCTAAATCTCTTCAAATGGGAGAAGCTCTGCCATAAATCCTGCTATATGGTAGGAATAAGCATGATAAAACAGTCCAGGTTTTGACAAAGATGCCGTTATGACCATTCTGCTGCAACAAAGTGCTTGGAGACGCTCACGCTTCAAGAGTATCTACGAGATCACTGTAACGTGGCACACTACACCTGCAAAGACAGCACAGCTAGCATCCCGGCAATTACCTGGACACAAGGAAACATTATACACCAGAACGGGTCACAGACAGTATCAAAGGCACACTTAGTAGCTAGAAATTAGGCTGTCAAATAATATTTCTAAGTGTGTCAGGTATCTGAACTGGAGGAGAAAAATCCATCCATGGACTATTTAAGAGATAAATGATTGCACTTCAGCATCCTAAGGAAACCATACCAAGGTATGCCCGTTATCTTTAGCTATGCAAGAAACAGCTAATTGCCCGGGGGTTTTTAAGAATTTAGACACTGTCTAATTCCAAAGGAGTAACAGGTCACTTCGTATCAAGCATGTATCACAGTTCGCTTTCCAGCAGGCTAAATGCTGAGCACCGATACTGAGTGATATGTAGGCAGCAGCCAGGACAGTCAGATGCCACCAAAGTCCTCAGCCCCACCTCTCATTACTCAAGGGCTAGTTCCTCTGCTCCAACCTAGGAACAAGGCTCCCCCACCCCAAACACTGCTTTGAGGTGGGAGGAAGGATGCTCTCCAACATTTCCAAACAGTAGCTGAGATGCTCAGTGGAGCTGCACGCCATTCCATTGACATCACTGAAGCTTCTATCCAGGGCCCCGGCAGCCAGCCCAGCAGCATGCTCTGTCACTGTCCCACTTCCCTGCAGAGAGCAAAGCCAGAGGCACACACAGAACATCAGGCAGGGGCTACGCTTGGACACAAGTGCCAAATCCAACGAGCCCAGCACCAGTCCCCATACACACTGATGGCCTTTTACTTGCTGCATTGGATACAGGACCCCACTGAGCTCATCAGGGAGAGCAAAGCAAACAGATGCTTTGCAGGTAAATCCCACCCAAGCTTGAGTTGGGAGGTGCCACTCTGAAATATGAGTTAAGAGGAGAGCCTAGCCACCCAAATGCTCACTGCAAAGGATGCAACGCACGCACAGGCATACCATGGCTGGTGCTTACAAGTCTGCCTCTCCAGTGGCCACTTTCAAACCAGAAATTATTTGTTGTGATCAGACCTCCTCCGACGGAAGATTTTCCTGCTAAAATCACTAACAAACTGACCAGTTTTAGAAGAGTGATACAATATTACCCTTAGTTTGTTCACCAGGCTCAGGTTTAACACCTTTGGAGATGAGTCGTCAAGGTTAAATGTAATCCCATGACAGCCTGTTGTGATATTTACTCTTCACAAATAAGTATCTATTTTCTGCTCTTATTTATAAAATATTCTTTAAACTGTTTATGTTTGGGTGGCATCCAGAGATCAACTAAGATCACAACTCACCTGTCTAAATATTTATGCTATGTAACATGCTGTGGTTGTCATGGTCGGTGCAGACCAAGTGTATCACCGATACCCTTACTGGATCAATAGTACCCAAGTTACCTGGCTGAGGGAATCACCCAGGTCAAAATAAACTACCTAGTTATCAGGATTAAACACAATGTTTGCTCTGTATTAGATGTTTTACACTGTTTAGGTTTTGTTCTCCAGTTGGTGTGTAAATAGCCAAGTAGGTGACAGCTTTAGGATGCTGCTAATACAATTCATCCACACTTTCCTCCAGGCTCACGTGGCTTAAATACTACGGAAAATACAATGGAAAAAGAAGGTCTTCTGTCACAATAAATTTATGTACTCCCACCTCCTTCCAGAAGATGACCATACAGCTTTCCTTCTAGCTGTCTCAAGTATAAACAAACTCTCCCTCCTTGTTTAGCTTTTGCTAGCCCTGTGAATTTGACCTAAGTTTAAGTATTGATCATCTGCCTCACATAAAAAAAACTTATTTGACCTTTTAACTTTTGCTGTGATAGTGCACCAGTTGAAGTTAACAGCCATCCTTCACCACTACCAAGGCAGATGAAAGGTTTATTTTCCCTTAATGATGTTCGTGATTGAGCTTCTGCCATGCTCTTACATCAATTCCACTGCAGCGGAAAGAACTCTAAATAGGCTGATTATCATCAATCCCATAAAAACCTCTATACAGAGGATTAATAAGGTGCACACAGACCAGACCACAGAGGCAGCTGCAGAACCTGAATATTCACGTGGTGAAGGCTTTGGCATTTACAAAAGTAATGCACACGTTTCTCTTGTGCTGAATCCGTACTGCCTGCAGTATTCCCCTTTCGCAACTCGTGGGCAGGCATGGCTTGATCTGATCTCCTTAGGGCATTAATACACACTGCTAGTACACGGCAGCTGTCACCCGTCCTGCTCCGTCCTCCCGAGCAGTGATGGCTCCGGTCTTAACTAGATGGATAGGAGCGAGTAGGGACAGATGGCAACAGCGTAGTCACCATGTGCGTCTTTCTGCAGGAGATACAGCGCTTCACAAATCTGTTCCCCAAGAAAAAAAGCCTGACTCGGACTGCTGACAGGTGCCAAGGGATGCTCTTCTATGACAGACTACAGTTCCCTTTTTCTTTGTTCAGCTTTCCAGTCCGTTAGAAGTGGCATGGCAGAACCAAGACTGCCCAGCCCTACTTGCCCATCTACAGTGCGTGCCAAGGAGAGGATTGCTCTACTCGTTCCCTGTGGGATCTCAGTAAGAAAAGAAAAAATTGGCCATTTTTTATCACATTCATGCTGTTAAGTTTCCCCATGACAACACAGCTGATTGCGCAGCAGTATTTCTGTCGCTGACAAAAGAAAGAAAAGATTAGGAACAAAAGGAAAATTGACTAAGAAAGGGGGAAAAAAAAAAACCAACCGAGTGCTGGAAATATGATTCAAGTGTTAAAAAAGTGAGTCTGATTTATAAAGAGTACAGGCAACAACTGTGCTCTCTCACTTGTGTGACAGTACCTGGCAGAGGGGGAAGAAATGAGGCTTCGAAGTCCTGTTTATTATAAAACCTAAGAGCTGATCTAGTTGTGAGACTCACAAAGAGAAAACAGATTTAAGTGCTGACCTACAGTTCTAAAAATCAGTTTCATTAAATGCATTATGCCACTAGCAAAAGCCATTCTGATGACATGAAAGCTAAAACCAGAACTCTAGAAAGCTCAGTGTTCCTCACAGCATACACCACCCTCCAACACTATGTTTCTTCATGTCTAGTAGGTATCGATGCTCTTCATAAACATAATTATTAAGGGATTGTTATGGGCTCATCTACATTCCCACAGCATAAACAGTACCAGAGTCCTCAATGTAACAGTGACACAAAGCACCAGCGCCAGCCTGAATCATTAGACCCACAGCCTTGACCGTAAAAACAAATGTTCAAGTATCCATACAGAGGCAGAGTTCTGCTAAATATAAGCAGGATATTATAATCCTCATCTTAAAGAAGCATCAGAATCGACAGTATGCAACCACGTTTTTCTAAAGCACAAGTTCTATACACAAATAGTCTTTTCTTCTCAAATCAGCCTTTCATTTCTCACACTGACATTTAAACTTTTTATGCTACAGCGGCGTTTCATCCCGAATTCAGTACAGCTCTTGTGCTTTTTATCCTTCAAACATCTCCACTGAAACGCTCGAAGACCATTCCATTAGATTCATTCTGCGCTGCCCCCAGCATCTTCAGTCCCAGCTTCCCAAGCAACGATTCATCCACACATTACTACTGGGCTTTCTAGGAAACTGTTTCCAAGAGAAACCAAAACAGTTGTGTACAGAAAAAAAAAAAAATGTTGGGAAGTTCTTATTTTTATAATTTTAAAATATAAGCACTGATTCTTTTCTTGTCACCACTGTCACGTACAATTGCTCAAACTGGAAATTCTGAGAATCAACCTTTTAAATATGAACCTTTTTCCTTAGAGTCAGATATTTCTAAACAGGTTTGCAGCCTCATGGACACAAACCTGCACGAGTCGTCTACCTAAAGCATTCAGAGAACACAAGAGCAGGGGCTGTGCAATGTTCTCCTCATTAAACCTTTGGTTACTGAAAGGAAGAACCAGGGTGTTGTGCTCAAACTAACACAGTTCTCCAGCAAAATCCTGATTCCCAGTCACAACCCTTTTGTTCTCTTCCTGTGTTTAGCACTAGTTTTTAAACTTGTCACTGTCAGTTCACATGCCCAACTGCACTATTTCATTACAAACAGAAAAAGGACAGGCTCACAAAAACAAGCAACATCCTAAACTCACTCTCACACCCAAACTGTCTAAGCAGAAGATCTGTAACCCAGGGAGCAGTGGAAGTTCAGCCCTAAAAGCAAAATCTATACAGGCTAAA
>NW_010243421.1:248-20832 GCF_000690775.1 Eurypyga helias | reverse complement strand
AAGAGTGTTTTTATTCTCAACTTCAGGGCTAGAAGCAATGAAAACATGTATGCTGCAAAAAGCTTCCCAGCAGCATAGCAAGGTATTGTTGACGCCACTAGACAAATACCAACACCTGCCCAAATTTCACTTCCTTGGCACAGAAACGAGGCTCAGCCATGCTAGATGCAAACGGCTCAACTGAGCACAAGGGTCCAAATGTGGTTTTCAATTCATCTCTCCGATCGCTTCTGTAGATGTACTACAGGCTCACCAGCACCACAGGCCTCCTTACCACAATTCCCACCAGTTTCAGTGGGAGTAGATTCAGCGCTTGTGCAGACCCTTGAGAAGATAATGGTCATCTCCAACAATTAACCAGCAATTACTGTCAGCCCTTCTTCCTCAGCACTGCGTGGATCTACGTACCTTTTCAGGAATGACTGCACCACACTCACAGGCAGAGGTTGAACTGGAAGCTCAGAACGAAGGTGACAATTCATCTTGACAACTTAGTAACTTTTCAAATGACATGAATTCCCCCTTGAAATCCAGGAGTTGCCAACAACAAAATATCAAAACTAGGAAGTGTAAGCAAAAAGTTGAAGCTACGGTTTTCCTGACGACAAAACTGATCGTGAAAATACTGTAATTCTTCAGTCAAAAAAAAATGGAATTATTATTTCCTAGTCCCTCATGCAATCAAGACAGGAATATAGGCAAAGCGGGTTTAGGAGCAATGAGTCTGAAGCATTTCCGAAGTGTAGACGAAGGAATCTCAAACAGCTTAGCATGTCAACCATAGCTTTTTTGTGGCTAAAACGTCGAAATGAACATCCTGTATTTTCATAGAATCACAGACTGGTTTGGGTTGGAAGGGACCTTAAAGATCATCCAGTTCCAACCCCACTGCCATGGGCAGGGACACCTTCCACTAGACCAGGTTGCTCCAAGCCTCATCCAGCCTGGCCTTGAACATTTCCAGGGATGGGGCATCCACAGCTTCTCTGGGCAATCTGTCCCAGTGCCTCACCACTCTCATGGAGAAGAATTTCTTCCTGATATCCAATCTAAATCCACGCTCTTTCAGTTTAAAGCCATCCCCCCTTGTCCTGCCACTACAGGCCCTTGTAAGAAGTCCCCCTCCAGCTTTCTTGTAGGCCCCTTCAGGAAGTGGAAGGCCGCAATAAGGTCTATATTTTGAGGACTAATACATTAAGCTCATGTTTAATCTTTAATTAAACTCAAGAAATACCTAAGAAACAGGAGCAAGACAGCTTTACTATCTATCATTTTAGTACCTTCTTAATAGCGTCAGTCAGAAGAAGTTGTAAAATACTCTGCCTTCCTTACACAGGCTTTGTAGTGAGTAGGTGGTGATTAACCTTCCATTAACAAGAAAACCGCTAGCAAACAGCCTACTCTCAGATCTGCCTGGAAGACTGAGATCATTGTAATATAAGCAACAGGCCACAGTCCTGAAGTCCTTATAAACACTGCATGGAGAAATGGAGTGTAAATTCCTCTCACCAAAAAATCTGCAACAGCAAACTTTCCCAAGATTAACCGGTGAGTTTCTTCTCTGCATCTCTTCCATTCTAATTGTTTTCGCAGGCATCCATCTGCAACAGCATCTTCCTTAGTATCAGTACAGACCTGACAGCTAAAGATGAGATTTTCCAGATCCTACTAACAACAGTTTAGTGCATTAATTCCCTTCCAGAACATCATTTTAAGTTTATTACAAGTGCTCGGGTGACTAATTTATGCATTCAGACAGTGACAGATTAAGTTAGGCATTCTCTAGGCCAATGCTGCACTCTAAGGAAAAGCAAGTGGAACAAAAAAAGCAATGCAAAGTTACCTAATTTGGCACATGCTTTCGGCTGAAAAAAGTCAGCTGTTGGAACTACAAGCTGTCAGACAAACAATTCCTCTGAAATACTACTTAGTAATGGTCATCTCAGTGCATGTGCCAGCTCTGCCTTGCTCATTTCCAGAAATCTGCCTAATATCTGGATGTTTGGGTTCACAGAATTGTTACTAATTTGAGAGGTCCCCACCGAGTGCCTGAAATTGAATAATTCTTTTGATTTCAAATGTGGTAGTAATAGGAAAGTTATTTTTCCATGTGCTCAGATATTTATAAAGCCTTATTTTTG
Source organism: Eurypyga helias (assembly GCF_000690775.1). Lineage (NCBI taxonomy): Eukaryota > Metazoa > Chordata > Aves > Eurypygiformes > Eurypygidae > Eurypyga > Eurypyga helias. The sequence goes on along the minus strand of NW_010243421.1, from coordinate 18,691 downwards.
GTATGGTAAGCTGGTGAGGGTTTATATTCAACCTATGGCAGAGGAAAAGGAAAATATGCTACACCGTGCATTCCCAGTAAGGCAACTATGGCTTTGGATGCCATACTTTATATATTTAGACTCAGGCAGAAGCAACTTTACCTGAATAAGCTACAGCTAAAAAAATAGTGTTGTTTAAGTCTAATCTTGAAGTTATTTGTCTTATTTCTGTTTTGATTAAGAAAAGTGCTTTGACTTTGGTTGGATTTTACCTTAAAACGAATCCATTCTGTGTTTCCTTGTCCCACCTGCCTTAGCAAGAGCTTAAAGGACAGGACATGAAACTTCTACAGCAATGTACTTTCTGAATAAAACCAGAGTCCAGAAAGAAAGTCTCTTTCAACAACAGGGAAATCCCAAACAGTAAGTCACTATCATGGTGGCTTTTGGAAGGGAGGAAAAAAAAAGGAAAAAACCATGAGGATTTAACTACAAAATAAGTTTCAGAGATTATGAGCTGCTGCTTTCAGAAAAATGTTAGTCCCTTGTAACAAATTGCTGTCGCATCCCCACACCCCCCACCCACCCTCTTTCCTTCTCAGGAAAAGCTTCAACATTGTAGAAACTGCTTCTGCACTAAACTAGGAGGTATCCGCCTCATTTTCTTGTTCAACCTTCTCCCGCAACCCAGCAGACTGGACGACAACTAGCATCTATACTGCACTGTACACGCCATCAGCCCAGCAATCTGCTTTCTATTATGGACTACGCTGCGTACAGATGGAGTTCATTAAAATAAGCACTGTGGCAGAAAGCAAACCCCTCACCCCCTAGCAGAGGTCTGCAGCTGTTGGCCAACTCTGCCATCTCCAAATAACTCTCGTAACTACAGCATGTAACACAACCCACCTTTACTGGTTCGCTCCCTGCAAGGGAATGACTGCAGGAAGCATACTCGCAGCCTCCTTTTCCATCGAGGGAAAGGGTAGAGTAGATCAGGTTCGAAATGACGTAAGTAACTTACCCTTCGCCACTTCAAAAATCCAAGCAGAGATTGAAGATACTAGCATTGACCAGTCCTGCTATGAAGGTTCTTTAATGGGAGCCTCTTTGTTTGTCTGTATCTATAGAAGACTACGTACCACATTCACATGGGGAGAAAGAAGGGAAAAAACCTTATGTGAAAGTTTGGGTTACTTTTAGAGACCGACTTCCACGCCCTATCTCGTGAATCACGAGTCGCCTTGCCAAGGATGTGGGGTCTCAAGGCCCCTTCCTCTTGTCAAGCACAAAATGCCTTCACTTTCATGGAAGGTAAAGCCACTTCATGCCATTAAGAGTTCAGTGTTGAGAAGCCGAACACCACCACAGAAAGCAGCTTTAAGGACTCAGACAACTAGAACACTATCAACTCTCCCAACCCTTGTAAAAGCTTTATCTGAACATTATTATTTAGACTCACAAAATTTAACATGATTTACATGAGTACATCCACCTAGTATATTTACTATTATGAAATTCTTCAATACAATGATTGATTTTGATGCACAAGGTACGTAAACAATATTATTTCCTCAAACCAGAAGTATCAATAAAATCTTTGCCAGAAAGCTGCAACTTCCTCTATGAGGTCTTGGTTTTAAATTGCAGTTCTGCTAGGGCCTATTAGTCCTCACCAACACAGCAACTTAATCTTCACTTCTCTAACATGTAATTTCCTTTAATTATACTTGGAGAATATTTATAAGGCTATTAACATTAATTTTAAGACTCAGAGAGGTCTTTAGCGTAATTACTAGTACAAATCAAAGCTCTGAGTTTTTTTGCAGTTTTTTTTTAATTAAAGAATCAATTTGATAATCTATTGTACTGAATTGCTCAGGATGATGGAACTACTTCACTCAATACAATGAGCAGCTGAAACGGGCAAATATGAACATCTTTGCAGACAAGCTTTAGCATCCAAATATGAGTCCGTATTTCCCCTCCTGTTCCAGCAAATCCCAAAATTCACCTGGAGATATGAAACTTTTGACAAAGCATAAGAAAGAATTCACGCTACTCTTGAGCTTTTATATAAATCATCTTACTCCCATCTGCGTTTGGACCTCAGCTGTTCTGTAGCAACTAGGAAATGTAGGTTTTAGCTATGGAGCTAGCCTCAAGCAACACCTGAACTGCAAGCATCAGAGGTCTACAGGGGGACTGTCATAACAAGGAACTTAGATGCTCCCACCTTTGAAGAGGAGCAGAAATAGGGGGACTTGCAGCTGCAAAGGAGGGAGGCCACAGGGGGACCTACAACGCGTAGTGCAGAGGCTGGTTGAAGTATAGTTGTTATGCTCAGATTTGCTGTCATGCAGAATTCACTCTCGCAGACTAAACTTGCAAACTACCATGCACTGGACCTTACAACAGCCCCTTCAAAGATGTAGGCCACTTGTTGCCAGCAACTGAGCCACGACCTTGCCCCCTCTGCTTGCACACGCTTCCCACATCCAGCTTTGTCACTCTGAGTGAGGGAGGAACAGATGAAGCTGATGGTTCTGTTCCTGACTTTACCAGGATGCTTTTCTAGCTCTTCTTTTCAAAAAAGCTCTTTGAGACTACTGCTAAACCACCATGGTCTAAAGCCTCTACAACTAGATAAAGAGAAGAGCCAGGATGCCAAAAACCTTGGACGTGAGGAAATTACTCCAGTCCAAACACAGTGATAAAAGATACAGTACACACAAAAGCAGCCAGAACTACTAAGAGTCTCTTGGCTTGTCCCGACTACTCTTTCACCTCATTCATTAAGTGACAAGTCCTACTGATTCTCTTCTCCGAGATAAATATTTGAAGTTACATAGTTTGAACTTGCCAAACTTTGGGGGTTAGGGACAACTTCGCAAATGTGTACTGGGAAAAAGAGGTATTAGAGGAGCAGAAAAACTACCAAGCACAAAAGCTCATTTTCTCTAAACTTTTTATTAATAAATCTGTATTGCTTCTACATATATACTGTCTTCTAGAAGTATCATAATACAACACCAACCACACTACGTAGCTTATACTCACAATAAGTAGGTCTAGTGGAGTTCTTTCTGAACTCGGGCTGTGGTTTATAAAATGCAATTCCATTCAATGTAATTTCTTTATAATACATTTCAGATGCTGAAGACCAACACTAGGTTAAAACCACCCTGACAAGGAGCTAGCTGAAGAATTGGCTACATCAGTTATCTCAGTAATAATCCTTCAATTTTGGTTTCCTATCTTGCCAATCCAGGCAGGAAAAGGTAGGTCTTCTACAAAGAAGGCAGCTCATAAGTCTTATCACTAACATTCAAGACCCGGGACCCAAAAACACTACTGCAGATCTCCAATTTGTTTCGGAATGGAATTGCAAATCAACCAGCAAGGTACACAGGCTGAAAACCTGTGACACCTGATGTAGGCAGACTGAGCCAGTTCACATTCTGAGCTACCTCATCCCCAACAACCGGTCGGTACATTTCCAATACTGCGGCAAAACGCTAACTCCAAGGGGGTTGGGGTGTGTGTGTGTGTGTGTGTGTGTGTGGAGAAAAAGGGAAAAATGCAAAGAAACCAGTTTTCCTGCACTCTGCATTCATAAAAAAGTTATTATTTTTTCTCTTTCAAGGGGTTAACTTTGTGATTTGATCACAAATATGAATCAGCGGCAGGGAGGGGAAGCGGACGGAACCGTTAGGGCAGGAAGCTCATTCCTGCGACACCCTACTTAGCTAAACCACAGGCATCGCCCCAGCAGAGCCAAAAGCCCTGCCAGAGACGGCACTGCTTCACCTCTCAAATAGCGGGAAACAGCAAGGGGAGGGAAGTGACTGCTTGGCAGTCAAGGAACGGGGGATAAAGAGGCACCATAACTGGGTTCTGCTCCCTTAGTGTCTAGACAAGGCACAGCTTCAAGGAGCTTTTAAAAAAATGAACACCAGCAGTTTGCTTCCCATCATACTTTAAGGCATCAGACACACCCCTCCTTTTTCTCCTCCTCTTTTGCACAACCAACAACTTTTTCCTATTTTCCCTCCTCCTGAATCAGCGTTGCAGTTGCAAAACGTGGCATTTGACTGCCCCAGCAGCATAGATTTTCCCATGGTACTTGCCAGGATTACTTTGTTCTGTGTTTTAGTCAATGTCCAAGATAGGAAAGTTCACTCTCCATTTCCATTCCAGCCATAACCCTTTCCCTGGAATTTTCAACAATGCTATGGTAGAAAAAGCCACCAGACAACAGAATAAAACAGGCTCTTGCAGGTTTCTGCACTTCACTAGAGCGTAACCAAAAGACTGAAACTTTCTGATTTGATGAGATTGGAATATTCCATAACGAAGACAGCTGACGTGAGCATGAGGCGCATGAAAATGAGAAAGCAGTTGCCTAGAACACTGATGATTATCTTCTAAAAGCAGTAACATTAAAAAGCATTCAAGCAAAACAAGTGCAGAGTACTTTGACATTTGACTACTGAAGCATTCAATGGCATTACCATGATTTTCTCTCCTGCCCCTGAACTAGCCCATTTCTAAAATAAGCACTGCTTGACAAATGAAAAAGGCTTCTAGGAGGCTGTAGGGGTTTTTTCCTTTCTCTTGGGATTTCATATTTATGTAGCATAATCTCACAGCATAAGCAACTAAACAGGATAAGGAGACAAACCATTAGAGCTCATTGCTGTGCTCAATCTCAGCCTTCAGTTTGGAGATCTTTTATTTAAGCAAGATTTTTAGGCTGAAAGATTGCTTTTACTTTTTTGAGTAAAAGTGTTGTACTGAGCATTGCCAGCCATACAATCTTTTGAGGGTCTCCATTAAAACTTGAGAAAAAAAACAAACCCAAGGTAACGTGGAAGCCAACATCTATACTGACTGAGTTGCGATGTCACACACGGCAGCAGCATAGCCAGGCTACATACAAACTGCCTTCAAGAACCAGTATCTTCAGTATCTCATCAATGAGACTACACTCAGGAGTAAGAATCATGGTTCATTATTTATTTCTGCTCTTCAGAGATAAAATGTTTGAATTCAGCAAAATTAAGACCAGCAGCTGATGAGTAAGAGCGCAGAGTTGGCCAAGAGCCATCACTTTAGGGAATAAAAGTATTTACTGCAGACTCCCACCCAGCCTAAGTATTTTCATGCACTATAAAAATAGGCCTGGTTCAAAAACTATTGTGCAAGAAGAGTTATTTCAAATTAATTAAGTGTACAGAAGACTCTCAGCAAGACCCACTACGTTATATAAAAATAAAACCCACTTTTGTACTTTCCAAGGTGTTCCCTGTGCAATCAGGTCACACTTCAGACAGAAGCACTGCAATGCTACAGAACTACTTATACAATTGTCCCGGTTTGGCAGTGTTAGGATGACTACTATGTCTCACTGTACCCAGTCTGCCTGTATTCCTGTTGTAGAACTGTAGCAAAAGCAAACAGAAGACAGTGACAATAAATAAACAAATAAAACACATAACTGCTGTATTAGCCATTTCTAAAGCAAGTATACTATTTTGAAGGAAGCAATTCAGCCCATGGTGTTTAAACATGAGGATCACCCTTATCTGCCATACCATACTTCCCCTCTTTTCCCCAGTATTCATCAACAAGCAAATCCAGTCAGAGTAACCACTTACTGCATCTCAACTGGAATTCTGTCAAGCTTAGCACATTAAAGACTACTAGAAGTGTGTTGTTTCTATATTTAAACTGGCTATCTGGTGCACAGTATGTCTGAATAATATGGCCTGCCTCTGAATGCAAATTCTCCTGGGTGGGAAAAGAGCAGTCTTCCTACTTTCATATGACCAAAGTACAGCATGATGTTCTCAAGGAGTAAGAGCAGGTATATAACAGAAATTAAAAAATGTGACCCAGTCTTGGGAAAGACTCATCACACCTTCCACTTTCACTTGATTAATTTCTTTAACTCAATAAAAGCAGTCTCTAAGAGTCAGCAGGCCCTCCCAAGACAGCACTTGGATTTGCAAGGCTGCTAGGTAGGATTTCCTGCCATGTGCATGGTGTAAATTCTTGGAACTTCAAGTTTAATGTCAAAACCCAAGTGAAATTAATTTTTGTACCATCTATGACAAAGGCTGAATGAAGGATTTTTAACATGTCCAGTTTTCAGAATGACTGCTCTGGGCTGTAGCATGTATCTCTCCAGCATTAGGCAGCACTGACCATTTAGCACGGCATTAGTCCTCATCTCAGGTGCTATGCAGCATCTGCTTTTAAAGAAAAAAAAAAACCCAGCCAAAACTTGAGTGTTCACATCAGCCTCATTTCACCAGGCTGCATAAATCAAACTTGTTTATATGGATACTGTATAACAGTTGATATTAGTAATATTTAAACTGCTGGGGAGCCAAAAATTACCTATACTAAGCACTCTTTACAAAAGTTTTGATCCTCAATCCTACAGCTCGTTGATAGCAGGAAGAAAATCAGTGTTGTGGCATTTGACAAACTCTCATAGTATATGTCTACAGCCTATCTCCAAAATGTAATAGAAAAATTAATTAAAGCAAAAGATAATACTCTAGAAGCCACACAAAAAAATGTAGACAATTTACATTACTGTTTGAACACCCAAAATAAGTCCAAAACAGCTTCTTAGTTGTGAAAAAGTTTTCATATGCACTCAGTGGGCTTTTCCTTTCCAAGACATGTATTTGAAAAGAGATATTCTCCTTCTTCCTCATTTAAGAATCCTTTTTTGTGGAAAGAGCTGACTTAGAATTCAGGTTATTTAAAAAACAATTTACTATTTACACCTAAGTACTTGAATACGTGGGAGTTCAACAAACATTCAAGTCAAAACAGAGGGTTCAATCTTTGTTTACATAGCACTTTCAGTAATTAAGAAATACCTACAACTACACACATCTAAAAAACAACATTATTTCCTCACACTTTATAGATACACTTCTATTTGCTGACACAAGAAGTTAAGGAGACCAGACCTCCCCAAATAATAATGAATTTAAAAAAAAAAAAAATCTTTAAAGCGACATTGCTACCTGACTTCAAGCAAACAAAAGACAAACCAGTAGATTTTTTTACATGTAATGTTAAGATTCAAAACTGGCGATGACCTTTAGTCCACTTTACCATGGGTGGAATGTTCTCATCCACAAGCAGATTTAATTAAATTTAGCTCTTTAGACTGATTAGCTTTAATAAAGCAATCTGGTAATAGACCATTTTATTGTGTTTACAATAAGATGCTTTGTTGGACTACAGTATGACAGTTACAAGTGGTGAGGCACTGTTTTTCATTACCTCTTCAACTATGACAACTTTGCATGAAATTTAAAAGGATTTAGAGTCATCCTAAGCCCTGGAGAAGATCAGAAGTCTAGTAAGTAACTGACCCTACATGTCACATCACGAGAAGAGACTGGTTTTACCTTCTAGATAAAACATGCACGCACACACACTTACCATATACAAGCAAACTGCTGTAAAAACCCACATCTGTTTCCATGCTTCTCACTACTTTATACTTCTGTTGAGCACTGGACTGCCTGCTACCTGTGTGTAAAAAGTGCTTGGGGATCGCTAGGTGGGCAAGAGTCTCACGCAATTCTTCACATGCCACCTTCCTGCAGAGGCCATGCTTCTGATCAACTTAGCTATCCTGCTGTAACAAATAACCGGCCGCTGTCCCTCAGGCTACCCACAGTCTGATGGAAGAAGCAGGGTATTTCAAACACAAGCTGAAATTCTTGATTTGTAACATCAACCACAGAAATGACACAACTTGCTCGAGCAAATCCAATTTAAGGAAGTGTTGATATCCAAAGAAACGACCTTAAAAATAATGTGGTGAAACTACCTTTTGTTGTTAGTAAAGCTGTATGCTGCAGAGTACAGATCACAGCTTCTGCTACACCATGCTTGACCAGATTTTCTATCCCTTAAGCATAAATATCAAACTTCAAACATTTAGTAACGGCAGTCTAACTATGTCTTTTCAGGAGAGGAGCCAAGTTCTGCATTCGATTCGCAGAAAAAGCACACAAAGGAAACTTTTTCACGAGAAAACATTTTTAAAAATTCACAATTCCCAAGGAATTTTAAGAGACCTGTAAAAAATTATTTAAAACAAAAACCAAATGACAACCCACATTATCCTCTACATCTCATCATTACAGATAAAAAAGATACTCTTACCAGACCAGCAGACTGGAGTTACCCTCTCATGCTCGCTAACATTCCACAACCTGTTCCCTCATGGGAAGGGGTATTCCCTGAGAGAGCCAAGACATGTCAAGGCAACTTGCCCCAAGTGAGATAGCGCTGAACAACCCATCGGCTCGGATTAAAGCTAAAAAAACCCAGCATTGTTTAAGAAACGATTGGACAGCTTTTGCGTGGGGGTGGGACAGGATTACTGTACCCAAACTGGGTCTGAGCTATAATGGATTACCTGGAGAATCCGAGTCCTCACCCTTACCAACATGAGTTCAGTTCAAAATATGCTACCAGGCTACACACACCTTATTTAGTATTACAACAAAAGTGACCTTCAGGGCTGTTTATTGGAGTTCTTGAAATCAATGAAAGCCACACAGAATCCATCAACAGCTTAAGACTCAGCGTAAATCAGCCCTCCCCTGGTCAGGTTCTTTCTTTGCTTGCTCCTTTTTTCCCCTAAGAGTGATGACCACCCAGCAGATACAATTATACCTTTACCCTCAGTCTCACAATCTATTTAACACTCAAATTGTGTCAATGAATTAGTTTAATGTCAGGAACAGTTGCGTTCGAAAAATGGCAAGTAACAAGGAGTGGTGAGAGAATGGGGTAAACCAGAGGCAAAGGCTCAGCCCTCTGAGAATCATGTTCTGTTATTAGAGGACATTACAAGAACCCAATTCCCTGAAGGTTTACTACCAGTTCCTGAGGTGCACGAAGCAATCTTAAAAAAGTGTTATTCATAAGATTTTTGTACCTGATCTCTGTGTTCAGAGAGCTCATATCCAAGATATTAGACTAATTTTTGGCATGCTGCTTTGATTTCATAGTGGGAAGACCGAAAGTGCAGACTTCTTATCCCACCAGCACAGGTAGCAGTCCCCAGAGAAGCAACTCTAAGTAATGCAGATCTCCACAAGAAGCTTGCTTCTGTATTAACAGATTGAGTCCACCCCAAAAAGAAATTAGGGTAGATTGCTGTAAGATTGTTTGCTGTAGGTTGTTTGTCACTACAAACCCACTGATCTTTATTTTCTACTGCAGTATCTGTAGACTGCTTGGTTAAACAGCAAGTTCTGGGTTACCAGATGCCTTTCTGCTAGCCTGAAAATTGTTGTTAAGTCTGACAGTATGTATTTATTCCATCAGTGATACAAAAGCATTTCACCAGCACACATAGAGAACCTTTCTTCGCTTGCTCTAGTACACCAAATAATGATATTTTTTTCCCGGGCTAATTAAACAAGAATGTACAAATATTACTAAAAACACTGTGTAACCCTCTATAAATAAGACACTGACATTCTCTACATATACCAACATTATCCCTTGTATCCACACACAGGCATACTATTTCCCAGAGCCCCTAGATTCCTCCACAGTTCATGTAAAGGTTAGGTCACTGTTTCAATGTACTCATTTCACATCAGGGCAGATTTAAATTTCATACTTAATAGACAATGGAATAGCATGACCTTTGGGTATCACAAAAAAATGTCCCAGAAGCCCACTTCAATTTTCAACAGATGTTGATTCAACGTATTTGTCAATGTAAATCCTCTTAGAGGTCAGTAACACATTCAGCAAAAGAAGAAAACCAAAATAAGAACGCACACGTTTCATATGGGAGAATGGATGTTTTAGATGACAACAGCCTGTGGGAAATGCACAGTTGCACAAGAAAGCAAGAGAGCTGTAGGCCATTCAGATCTAAACTATTTTCTGAAGGCACAAAGTTATAGCTACTATTTTCCTGGCAACTCAAACAAAAGAACTTCGAGTTTGCAACTGGAGAGAAACAAGAAGTGATATGCAGATGAAAAAACCCCAGTAGGGCTGTTACCTTTTACTGTTCATAGTCAGAGAAGGCAAATACAATTTAATTTTTCCCTGCAAAGGCTGTAGTACACTGGCACCGGTATGAACAGTCATATCTGAATTATCGGAATCTGAAGCGATGCATGACTTAAAAGTGAAGGGAAAAAATGTGAAGCTACAAGAGTCCGATAGGAGACCGGAGCCCAGGGATTTTTCCTCATGTGAAGCACACCAAGAGCCTTTCCTTGCTCTCCTGTCATCCTAGTATGCTAGCTGATAAACGCTCCATAATTAGAAGACCCAAGTGGGGATGCCTGAAATCCATCTGAGGGAACAAGTTTAAAAACCTGACCCAGCTTTTAGCGTGCCAGATACTCCTGTATTCCGCTTCTGTCCACTGGAAGAGGCTGGCAAAAGCAGACAGAAAAGGCAGACTCAAGTAAATTTGGTATTTGAACATGGGATTAGAGGAAGGATATTCAGGGACATCGGAAGCACTAATAAGAGGAAAATAAAGGAAAAAAATATTAAATTAAAATCAGATACTGGCAAAGGGGAAGGTCACAGGATACGTAAGAGCAGAGGCCAAGAGGATAGAAACATCATTCCTTTACCTCCAGTACAGAGCTCTGCACGCACAAGGAGTGTATCTGTGGGATTGTGAGTATGGTCTGCAAAGAATCACCAGTGGGACTGCTCACAACAGAGGCATCATCACTTCAGTGCCAACCAGTTCAACTGGTGGCCAACCAGTTCAGGCAACAAACATGCAAATAGACTGCTTTTGTGGAACTCTTTTCCAGTAGGCTTTCTGTTCTGGGAAAGCTAAATCAATCTGACACTAACTCCATCTAAAAACTGCCAGCAATGACATTATGGTACGAAAAACCCAACTCTGTGAATCTATTTTAGAGGAAGCCAGCAGCAGTCACAGATACCATCTTGCTCGTTTCTTTGGTAGCAGTTTGAATGCAAATTGAATAATCCACTCTCATTCACACAGACCTTCCATCAGCTAAGAGGAAAGAAAAGGGTTGCTCTCAAAGTTAACTACCATTCTTGCATTTCTTCACACGCCAATGATAACAAGCACTGCCCTACCTAATTACCAGGTATCAAAAATAGGAACACAGCAGTGGTGATATACCTGGTAATTTTGGTTTACCAAAGGCTGTGATTTCTTGTACAGCAAGATATAATACAAAAATAAAATCTTAAGTATTTTCTCAAAGAGCACAGGAGCTCACATGGCATCGAGGAACTAAAAGGCATCCAGTGTTTTTGCAAGTAAAGTGTCATGATTAAGCTGTATCACAAATGAAACTCATCTTGCACACAAAAGCAGCATGCAAGAAGGGGAAAAGCACTGTGAAAGAGAGTGCTGACGAACCAGCAAGCAGCTAGAAGCAGTAAGAAATGAAGACGCTTCCTCACCACATCCAAGACCGGAACACAGCTCGGATTCGGCACTATCAGATCATTTTCCCCAATCACTGTCTCCAGTTCCACTCATAAATGATGCTAGTATTTGGGTGGATAAAACCACAGCCCATGCCAAGCTGCTGGCTCACAGGCTGCAGGCACGCAGAAGGACAAAGCAGATGCGACGGAACAAACCCGCCTCTTTTCACATTGCACCCAGGATATCTCACTGAAAGTACATCACGAAGCAATCAACCTTCCAGTTCCAGGTCAGAATTTTTTAATGAGCAATTAGCTCAGACACTCATTTCTATTGGCACCAAACAGTATCTTAAGTCTCTAAAATAAAAAAAAGCTATTTCAATCTATGCAGTGGAGCTTCCAAGTCAGAATTAGCCACTCAAAGTTTTAAACCAGAGTTGCAATTATACTCGGTACCCTAAACATCCATCCTTCCTTCCTTAATCCTCAATAGTCAGTTTTAACAAAACTTCCATTTTTTGTCTGACAATAAACCCAACATTTTTCAAAGAATCTGAGGTAAACCACCCCTATTCAGAATCCCACGCCCTAAAGGGGTACACCCTGTACCAGAAATTCACTTACAGGAAAACATGAGACACTAAAGGGATGAAAGAACAGACAACAGGATTTCAGGCTCAATGCTGATATGGCCATCAAATCCATCCTGGGAAGATGCTGCTCCATTTAACCAGGGATACACTCCTTTCTGCCCAGTTTTTGGTTTAGGAATACATCCACATCCCAAAACAAGCAACCCTCAGCTTTGGAAACTGCATCAGTCAGAGTGAGCTTGTGTCTCTCAATGCCCCAAACTCCCAGATGGTTAGGCCATAAAACCACTGCTAGCTCTGCTCATCCAGAGATACTTCCCACTTAGTTAAGTTTGTTTAAATGCAGAATTAGAAATCCACCAGAACACGCACAGGAAATACCTTTGGCGCTGAGGTCTAACGAGGGAGTGCTCTAGGTAAGGACAGCTGTCAAAGTAATTCCCGGCCAGAGTTACAGCACATTCCTGCCAACCTGAAAGTATTACTGCTGTGCTTTTTCCCCGCCTTTGGATACATGATTTCTGTGCCCCCTCTGTAGACATTAAAAATGAGTAATTTTTAACAGCCTTACCAGAACTTCCACATTTTCATAGCACAAAATGATGTCACGTGGTCATTCGCCTACATGAAGTCACATACACACAGCGAGCACTGCATAGCAACTAGATCAGTTCCTCCCGGAGAATTAACAGCTTTAAATTCCTAGCCAACTATTGCCTTATTCAGCATTTATTATGCCACATCAAGCTTTAACTTCAACAGTTAAACCTCCTACAACCAGGTCTTTGAAAGTTGCCTTACATTTCTTGCTACCCACCCTACCAACACTGGTAGTTCTCCATCCTCAAAATATCCAAGAGTACCTGCAAACGAGCTCCAGCACATCACACTATTCGAGAGATTCTCCAGCCACTGGTCTCACCCTTCTGCAAGAGGTTACACTGCTCACACGGCAGAGGATGAAGAGCACAGCAGCTTGCCTTAAGGCATCTTAAGTGTTTAAAACACAATTACAGGCAAAGATGCTAGGCTGGAATTTAGCATTCACAGCAACTCTAAACCGCAGCACTCTGCGCCACAACTCATCTCAGCTACCCATGGTATGAAAGACACGTTCACCAGGAAGCAGCCAATGCTAACTTGCAAGACTAAAGACCAAGCCTACCCATATAGACGCTTTTTAAATATATTTTTGCCCAACATAAAATTCTCATTTCAAAGCACATACCAGTTATTTTTTCAGCTTTTGGTGGGCAAATTCTACAGCCTACTTCTTGTTCCCTAACTGAAATACGGTGTAAGGAAGAAGAGTGTCTTGGGACACTTTTACTGCATGATGAAAGCCCAAACATCAGCTATCTTTCTACTATGTGCAAGGCCAGCTATTCATCTCTGGTAGATTCAGAGTGATGAGCAAGAGCAGCAGACACCACCAGAAGCAGAGAAAGTTCCACAACAAAATGACCATGCATGTTCCCTTCTCAGAAGCATCTCTGGTGTTAAACAAACAAAAAAAACCCACCACAAACCAAAACACACCACTCTCAAAGCCACCTTATGCCTTTCTGAAGGAAGATTTGGTTTACTGCAGTTCCCTTCCTCCTGCCCCCACCCCCCATTCCCGTGGGCAACTTCTCCCTCAAAAACTATTTCAACACACGCAATACAACAGCTGCTATTTCAGAGCTGCTATTTTAAGGTTTGCCTATGAGTGCTTATGTATAGATAGACAGATTCAGTGCTCCTGGAAACCTGCTGACTTGACAGGAGAGAAATACCTTGTTTCAGAAGCCCAAAATGCTATGTGGATTATGCTCCTTGCCACCAAAGGCTGAGGGGGAGGGTGGTGGGGAAAAGCCCAAACAGTGTTGAAAGCCTTGCAAGTACACTTGAGCTCCAATTTTATTCAGCAACGGGCCTGGAAAAACATCCTTTTAGATGAGGTAATGATTAGTATTACATCCTGCAGACAAGCTCAGCATCTGGGCTTGCAAAGAAAAAGGTTGGGCTTCCCACGTTAATCCTAACAGTAGTCTCTTGCTTGACTGAAATAGGAATCACAGTTCCTAAACAGCTGTTTCCTGGGACAGCACGAGAACAGCTGAAGAGGACTAGGGCCAGGCATGGACTCAAAAAACAGACAGCTAATTATTTAAAGTTGCAATAGGCATACTGTGGGGCAGATTGTAGCCCCTCTCCCAGTGCACAATCGCCCATTTAACTAAAATGAGACAGGTCTTAAGGTTTTTGTCTTGCTTCTTAAACCATCCAAAGCTGCTAACTCACACATTTCCTTCGGGAAGGATTATAAGTGACGCCAACGCCATTTGTTGGATGTAGAGAAGTAAAACAGTAGGAAAAAGGAGTGTTGGATGAAGAACAACACATCTGCCACAGAAAATCATCTCAGTTTTGGAACAATTCTCCATGCTATACTGGCAAGTGTTGCCCACAGAGTCCTCCTTCCTCCCCATATTTAGTACAGCCAGGCTGGGCGAAGCTTTCCACAAGCATCTACTTCCATAACTTTCTGTTCTAAAAGAGACACCTACAACCAGGCATGCTTTTTCAGATCATTTGTTCTCTTGGGCTGACATATTAACACCCATCAAGACAAGAAGTCATGAAATGAAAAAAAGTACAAGCAACTGGTGCTACCTAAACCAGACTGTTTCTAAGGGCTTCTCTTAGAATATTTACCTGGCTTACAAAAGTCTTCATGCATCAATAATGCCAAACACTGCTCAAAAAAAAGTTCCACCACTATGCTAACAAGGCACACAGATCTCACATGGGCATTACTTAGTATATCCTTAGGGAACACGCTGCTTTAAACGCCCTGGTTTGTCTAACGGTTCAATAAAGTCTGAGTGGCTTGCGTTCCCATACACAAATATCCATTCTGCTTGTGTGAGCTTTGACTTTTACCAAACTGTTTCCATCTCCATTTATGAGTGTCACCCAAATTGTCGTATAAACCAGAGAATTCTCCCCTAAATTATCCTCTCAATTCAAAAACCAGGTCTTTAGATTCCACAGAACATAACATCTCTTCACTAGACCCGAAACTCCAATTTAGGCTTTTGAAGTTACTTAGTACCTTCTTACCGTAACTAGTAAAGCTGGCTGGCTGGTTTCCCCTGCATTATGAGCTATTCCTAATTTCTGCTCTTTCATAGTAGCATAACATGTCAATTTTTGAATCACTAAGAAGAAAGTCAATGCCCAAACTAAAAATTTCAGTGAAACAATCAAACTTATGGTCCATAAACTGATCATGCCAGCTATTAAAAAAATAACTATATATATTATTGCGTAAATGGTAGTTCTTAAAACTTTTAAAATGATATACAGTGTACAAAGACTGAATAAGCAACCTTCATTACTTCTACTATTACAGAAAGCAATGTAAAATTATGTTGTTTCAATTACTAATTTCAAATTAATTACCAGCTAAAGAGTTCCACTCTGTAAATTGCCAGATGAAAAAGAAAAAGATTTCTAGCACAGAGATGACACAAGGGAGGATTGTTTTTCTGAGCAGTGTAACACACATCTGTTTGCAAAACACTAGCAAAACAAGGTGTAAATTACTTCCCTAATAAAAACAAGAAATTTACATTAACCTTGTTCTTCCTTACTCAAAAAAATAAGAAGTAACTAGTATTATCTGCCTCTAAGATACAGATCTCATTTACACAGATGGCAGTTCCTCATAAGATTTGCAAAATTCTTCCTGCTCATGTAACACTGAACTATTACTGCAGCTAGAAAAGAGCATAATGGAAGTTAGGGGAAAAAAAAAGAAATTCCCCTAGCAACAACATCTCGTGTTATCACATCAAACCCATCTAACCCAGGCAGGAGCCAGTCCCCGTAAGGTTCTGTAGCACAGGACCCTGCCTTCCCGAAGCACGTGTACACCAGCCCCAGAGAACGGACAGATGACCGCACGGTACGCACACGCTGTTACTGCTGGCACAGACCTCGAGTATCAAACTGCTAGATTTTGCAAACACTGCTGGCTTGTATTCACAGAGAGGAATAAAATCGCCCAAAAGTTTCCATTGACCTAAACGTAGAATAATCTACTGGCGTCAACACGAGCCTGAAAGAGGAGAAGCCTACCATCGATCAGCTTCATTCTCATCTGTAAAGACCTGACACCCAGAAAAAAGTTATCTCAGCAATACAAGCGAGGTGTGCGTACAGCAAATCCTGCGTGGCAGTCAGCTGCGTCCGTTAGAAACTCAGAACGCCGTGTTCTAACGTTAACTACATTTACATATTTGCCATCTATTTAATCACTGTGTCAGAAACTCAACGGCCAGATTTAGGGGTATATTACTGCCCTTTGCTGATGGGCAAGGTGATTTACACTAACTGTACCCTCTGCCACTGCTCTTAACAGGTCTAGACAAGGTGATAAACTACTTGCAGCTGATCTAGTTCAGAAATCAGCTCAAATATTTAAACTTACTAGTACAGCTTCACATTACTAATACTGCTACTAAAACCCTGTCACTACAATATGCTTCACTTTTACAATTTCCTTCCGCTTGCTTAGTTACTTCCTCTAAGACCGTTCTCACATCCCGCGGGGGCAAGGACTGCCTTCTTCACTGCGTGAGGCTCTCGTTCAGTCTACACAAGACTGCACATGCACAGCAAGACGTCCTGGTTGCAAGTACAAAAAAAAATTATGCTTCAAATGGCAGGAGTTTGAGAGAATCTTTATAACTCTTATTACAGAAGCACATAGTATAGTAAGAACTGTTGATTTCTCAAGATCTTCTGACAATTACAAAATACAAGAAGTGGGAAGTGTCAAAGCAGCACAGTCCTTAGAGAAGATGCACACATTTCAACCTGCTCCCAGAGACATCAAGGTAAAAGTCCCTCTACAAATAAATCTCATTGGGATGCTCTTTTTTTCCCCACCTAACCATGGCAAAATGAGATCCTAGAATCCAGTAATAAGTTGCAAGTACTTGTGGCTTCTGGATAACAAAGGTAGACCAAAGGAAAAAGAAGAGTAAAAACCTCTGCACAAATGCAACATGTCTATGTCTCAGCCTGGTCTGAGCACCTCTGAGGAAGGCTGAGAGAGCTAAAGTGTCAATAAATCCTGTACCCTTCCAAACATGAAGGCTCTCAGCATCTTTATTAGTAGGAGACAAACAAAAAGTAACAAATGGTGTATAAAACCCCAGACAAGAGTAATGCAAAGAGTTAAAATAATATGGGAAAATGCTGAACCTTGAACTTGGCAGTTCACAGTTTTAGCACTCCAGGGAAAAGATAAAAGACATGCTTGTGCTGGGCTTTTTGACCAAATGGAGCTGTCCCTTAAACAATCCCCAAAAGGAAGAAAAAAAAAAAAAAGAAGAATCAGCAAAACACAAAACAACACAGTATTTGAGGTTTCAAACCACTGTACGATACAGTGAAAAGCAGTACACAAGCTAAAGAAAAGTGAACACAGGCGAGAAACGTGCAGAAACCCAGGCCCCCTGTTACAGAGTGATGTTCTCCTTGATCAAATGACAGCATGGCCAGGACACGGTTGTGGAATTCCCCAAAGCAATTCCTAGGATGTCATCATGACTCAAACTCTAATAGACAGCAAAATCACTCTTACTTGCTAGTCATGTCCAGGACATGAGACATTCTTGTCCTCCTACCTCGACCTCCATCCCTAGGAAGTTCCTCTTCTTCTCATCATACTGCCACAATAGTGTGGAAATACACTATCCGAATCACTTGCACAGAAATTAGTCACCTGCACGTACTCCAAAGATGCTAAAACCACTTCAAAAAGGTGCACAAGAATAGCGAAGGCTTCCCATGCCAGAGCTGCCATTAGTGGTAGTATCCCAGGCGCAATGATGTTACAGCTAACACAATCTAACAGCCAATTGCCACCAAAAATAAGCTGCACATTAGAATTCATCTGACCCTACTGCAACTGTGATTGAGGAAAGGAAACCAAGAGAGACTTAAATCTCTTCTAGAAGAGCGATTTATCTCATAACCCATCTTGGGATCAGACCAACACGAGGCGGGGAGGAGACACACAAAACCCATGCTAGGGTTTTGCAGGAGCCAGCACCGGCTCAGTGAAGAACAACCCCACAGCCTCTTACCCCCACGTCAGGCTGGGGTCGTCCATCTCCCCTGTCAGAAGACTGCGGGAGCAAGGACACAGAACAACCCGTGTCAGAGTTCGTCAACGTAAATGCCGCATCCCCGTCAAGCTATTCACCACTGAACCGGTGCAACTGTAGGCAAGAATAAGGAGGGAGAAAGAGAAGAGCCAACAGCTGGTTGTATCTGTTTAAAGCCAGCTCAAGCACAATGCGGTGTCCAGAGCCGCAAGCTTAACTCATTAAACAGAAGCGGGTTTCCCACTGACAACGT
>NW_010243421.1:0-227 GCF_000690775.1 Eurypyga helias | reverse complement strand
GCCGGCTGGTTTGCGTTTTTCCATTCGTCCGCATCCATAAAAACCCCAGAAACCCATTTTCTGGTTCTCAGCCGTTAACGGCAGACAATTCAATTTCCCTGGCTGAGGCGAGCGGGGAGGGAATCTCTGCCCGGGCTGGCACTGCACGCCGGTTGTCCTCACGGATAAACACGTGAAGCGCTTCAGACCTACGGCATGGCCTAAGGATGCTAAAAAAGGCGAGTTTT
>NW_010243420.1:27119-43884 GCF_000690775.1 Eurypyga helias | reverse complement strand
GGCGGCGGTGCGGGCCCTGGGGGTGTCGGGGAAGGAACGGGGCTCCGGGTTCCGCCCGGTGTCTTTCCCCCCAGCGTCGAGGGAACGCAGGGAGTGCGAATTGGAAGAGTAACCTGTTGCTTTCTCCTTGCTCCCCAGGCCTGACGGGCAGGCTGCAGCACCTCCCCGAGGTACGCTACCGCTCTCTCGCGGGCGCGGTACTCTTCCCCATCCCTCGGGGCTTCGTTTCTGTGCTAGAGCTGCCGTGGGTAGCGCTCCGGTACGGAGACCTTCAGAAGCGTGGACAGGAATGGCTGTTGCCAAGAGGAGACATCTGAGGGGAAAAAAATCTAAAGTCTCGTTTAATCTGATTCCTGCACATTTCATAAAAGTTGTTTGCTGTACAGTGATTTCCGTTAAGATAGCCAGAAGTGTTTAAGGGAATGATGTGCAGGTGTTATAACAGAAAAAGCACGGATTGCCAGAGGGAGATTAGTAGTTAGCACTTTTTGAGTTATAAAGGCTGTTCCTGGATGGAGTTGCTAATTGCCTGATACTTTGCATATCGGACTGTGATTTAATAGCATCTGTACAAAATCAGGGAGCTTTTTTCCAATTCTGAACTAGAAGATTGAGAGTCTAGTGTATTTGTTCATCACTGCTGTTTTCCAGCTTTCTTCATCAGTATTTCAAAGTACTCTAAAAACACTTTAAAACTTTAAACAATTCCCTCACCCGCACCTCACATAGTTATATAGCGGGGTGGTGGTAACTGCCACTCTTTCTTCCTCTCATGATTGTTCTAAAAAAAGTTGTTGGCATACACACAAGAGGAGCTCAGGATGATGCTTTGAACACTCTGTCTCCGTGGTGAGAATGAAGCTGAGGCTGGACTCCCCTTTGCCTGTTACGTGTTGTGTCACATGGAGCTTTTGTCCTGTGATCGATCCCATTGTGTGGTGTTGAGGCCAAGTAAGAGGAAAGCTGGCCAGTGGCACGGGGGGCTCCCCTTAGGCGTGCTTCTTCCCCACCCTCCAGCAGCCCTTCTGTGAGGGCAGCGCTGTCTAGCTCTTGATCACCATGTTGGGGAATTAGCTTCTGTTTTCTGCTTAATCTCCTTCAGGCAAACGCAGCGGAGGTGGGGCTGCGAAGCAGAGACAAGGCCCAGCCCAGAGGCGGGCGAAGAAAGACAAGCGAAAAAAGGCAGCCAGGTGTGCTGGGAGGAGGGGGAGAGCCAGGGCTGGGGGCAGCACTGCAGCTTGTGTGTCACATCTGTCTGTCCTCCTCTTCCTCTGATCGAAAGCATTTGTGTGCTAAAGCACCTTCTGTGTGGCTTCTGGTACAGCGTATCTGTAATACACACGCACACATATATATAACTTGGTAAGTAGTTATGTACAGCTGCCACGTGCTGCTACTGGTCTGGCTGTGGAGCACTGAATTCCTGCATTTCGGCTCCCCCCACCCCTTTGTCACCAACGTCCCCACAGAGGAATTGCACTGCGTTCTGGTAGGACTGGTTTGAGACTCTGGGGAGCCACGCAGGGCACGTGAAGGTGCACGACGACAGGCTGAGAGTCTTGGTCTGGTTTTTGGATTTTTCTTTAATCCTGCCACGCAGCTTGGCTGAGCATCAGAAGCCAGCGCTGGCCCTTGTTGTGCTCAAGCAGCAAAGCATCGAGTAATGTCCCTGCTGCTCTGGGCTCTGTGACTATGCTGAGGGATTTACATCCATTTAACTAGGTCAAAAGGAAACTATACGGCCATGCGTTTAAAAGATCAGACCGTAACTGGCCTCCACCAGCAGCTCGCCAAAGACTTTCTAAACGTTCATCTCTACGGGCCAGATGCCAACCGGGTGCAGGGTAAGCAGTTTTCCTTTGGTGGGGCTGCACCTCGGTTTCTCTGGGTTAAACCTCGTAACTAACACTCATCTCCCTTTCAGCAAATGAGTTTTTCTCCCTTGAGAACAAGAAAGACCCAATTAAAAAAGCTGCTGTTCAGTTTGTGGACAAATCTTGGGGTGAGTATGAAAAGTCAGAGTAGGTGCTACTTTAAGCACATCGGTGTAACGTATACGTAGCGCTTTCCCCTGTTTGAGGGCTGCAGCTTGCTGCCTTCTACCCTCAAGAACCTGGCAGCAAGGGAAGGGCAGCAAGGCGCTGCAGACCGAGTACGCACTCTGCTGGGGAGGGCGGATGAGGCAGAACTTGAAAAAACAACCTCCCTCTTGGTACATGGAGAAGCAGCAGGTGGGCCCAGAGCTGTGTTTACTCGTTGGAGTAAGTACTGCTTCATCCTAGGGCCTCCCCGGTGTGGGACGGGTTTCGGATGTGGGTAAAACTTACATCGGGGTGCCAAGATCCCAGAACTTCTGTGTGAGCACAGGGAGCTAGCGCCCACTTCTCCTCCTAAGCGGTGACACTGGAGAAGGGAATGAGGGCACACATCAGTTAGAGCCAGTGTCACACGAGTGGAGTCTCTGGGGGGCTGGTGGAGAGGCCACAGTTATTGACCCTCAGTGGGTGTCCGCCTGTCAGTGCTGCCTCAGGAGCGAAAGCCCTGCTGTACCCTGCCCTCCTTCCCCAGGAGACTGGTACGGGCCAGCAGCCGCCACCTGTTGTACGTGACCTATAACAGGAAGTTGATCAGCTTTTGGGTCAGTTCTGTTCTGAAATGCTGCTGTGATCAACAGATTGCTGCTTCTGCAGCAGTAGAGGGGCAGAGGAAATGGTAACTGACAGTGGGTTGTGTTGTTTTGGTTTTTTTTAAGGGCAAGAAAAGAAGCAAAGAGCAAAAAGGTTTACAAAACGCTGGCTTTCAACACTGATTAAAAATAAAGTGTGAGGACAGCTTTCTCAGAAGATCCTGCTCAGGACTGCACCAGAAGTTAGTCTACCAGCACACACTGCTTCCAGCTGTAGCCAGCAGGCATGACCTTCACAAAGCTGTGCCTGAACAGACCTCCCTGTTCTCTTCCCCCTGCAGAAGTGGTTGGGGAACCTAAGAAACAACTGGGTCAAGGCAGCAACGGTGTGTCCCTGATGCTGGTCTGGAACAGCTGCTGTTGCGGCCGGGCTTGTGGAGCAGCTCCCTCACGGAGAATAAAGACAAACGATTTGTACTTAAAGTTCTGTGTTTCTTACGGCTATCACCTGTTCCTGCTTTTCCAGTTACCTGCATCACTGAAGGAAGGATGTAGTCTGGTGTCAGAATCGGAGTCAGGTCAGGTAGTCAGACACTTCTTGTCGAGCCCAATGGTTACTCCTAAGGAACAAGGGGTTTATTTCCCCCTTGTTCAGGGAGTGCTGAGGAAGCTGCACTGCCAGCAGGACAGGCAGCAACCCTTTAATTCCAGCTGCTGCAGTGCCCCGATGGCACCGTGCTGAGCTCACAGGCCAACCCCAGAACCTATGCTGTTCTCGCCCGGAACCAAGGAACCGTAGCATACAAGCCCATGCTACCGTGTATGTAGAATTAAGTTTTTAATGGCTGGTTAATTATGGTATCACTACATTTTATTGCAATATAGTACTATTTAAGCACTTTTAAAAATGCAAGGTGTACAAAGATTAAATTAAGACTGTAAATTGACTAAATATTTGGTTTTTATATAAATAGGTCATAACCACACTGTGTTGACATGTAATACTGTTATAATACAACAGTTAAACTGGTGAGTCTACACAACAGAAGCTGTCTGTAGTTAAACAAGGAAACAGAGTTGAAAAGACCATGTTAAAACAAAAAAAACTACTAAGATCAACAGGTTGGGATTGTAAGTAGCAACAAACATGTTCACTCAGCTCCTGAGTAATTTCAAGTTTTACAGTACACATTAAAAAATATCATTTCTTCCCATCCACACTATATATCCAAACCATCAGGTGTTTATGCATTTTGCAAATTACACTGAACTATGTAACAATGGGGGTGGGGGTTGGCAAGTCATCCCGCATGACGTTTACATCACCCACATGCTAATACATCCATGTTTTCTATTTCATCCCACCACAAGGTAGCAGGATTTTTAGTTTGTTTTGGACAGTTGTTGAAAGGATTTGCACTGGTCAATTTGGATGTCTGACTTTATCACTGATACTTTCAACTCTTACTTGTCTAAGAGGTTTAAAGGTGGAAATGTTCTCCTAACGCTAAGTTAGAAATCATTTGCATCATGCTGTAAACTAGGAAGCAACATAAAGCGACAGACTTGTCCTTAGTACATAATTAAAATTCCAAATTCCAGTCAGCAGAGCTGGTCTGCTTTCCATGTGGAGTATGTCACACCACCTTCCAGATTTTCAAATGCATAGCTAGTGTAGGTAGTCTTCCACTGTGGCAAACGCACAGGATCCGATTCCCGACCGAGCCATCAATCCTAGACACTGCGACGCTTGTCCCATTGCTAGGGCAAGCGGTGGTTGCTTTGGCAGATTGTGAGTCTCTGAAAAAAGAATCACAGCAGCAGTTAAGACACCTGATTAAATCCACAGTCATGCACTGAGAAATTTTAGGCTTGCTCAAATTGCTCATTTCAACATTCCTGTGTTTACTTCCAAAGTTTGCTCTTACGGCAAGACTGAATCAATGAATCATAGAATGGTTTGGGTTGGAAGGGACCTTAAAGACCATCTAGTTCCAACCCCCCTGCCATGGGCAGGGACACCTTCCACTAGACCAGGTTGCTCAAAGCCTCATCCAGCCTGGCCTTGAACACTTCCAGGGATGGGGCATCCACAGCTTCTCTGGGCAACCTGTTCCAGTGCCTCACCACCCTCTCCGTGAGGAACAGGAGCAACAAAGCGACATTTTCAAATTCCCCCTACAGCGCCATGACTATGCTCATTTTTCCTCTGAGCAACAACCCCCCCTTGACGATGACGTGTTACATGAATACGCTCCCCAGACCACCCCTCTCTTTCAGTACAAGGGCGTATGTAACATTGCTGTGCGTGGTTGGTCACTGGGCCGCCTAGGGCAGAGCCCAGCGTGCGATGCCTGCCGCACAGCAGTGCCTACCCATCTGGAGCGGAAGGCGTGGAAGCGCCAGGCCTTGCTTACCTAGTATTGCACTGTTGAGTACAGAGCACACAGGTTCCCGTTGTATCGGGTCAAGCTGATTTCCAACAGGGCTGCTCCAGGGATCCGAATACGCAAGTAAACTGAATGCATCCTGTGGAGAGATGATGTTGATCACATCTCACAGCCACATTCTTTATTACTAGTGAAAACTAAGACTCTGTTCTTCACCCATCTGACCCAGAATCACAAAGGTGATTGTCAGTCTCCTCCATCAATACAAGAGGATAAGAAGGAATTGTAAGAGGACTTGCTCCACTTTGAGCAAGCCGCATTTTTCCCAACAGACAGGCAAAAGTCAGCAGTGTTTTACCAAGTGACGGGGAATGAAAACTGCATGCGGTCAGTCTTCATTAAGGGAATTCTTTTCCAGAGCAGTTTCAAACCCAGGTATACTAATTAGCACAGAAGAGTACTAAAGAGAGCACGTTTCAGGCACCTGCATCAGTTCTTTTCTCTTTCTTGCAGTTCATTTATCATGAGAGCTGAAAACAGCACTTTGATTCCAGAGGCCAGAAATGAGCGAGCAGGAAGTGCTGAATTCCCTTACAGTTACAACCCCTCTGGTTGTAACTGTATTACAGCATGAAACGATCCTCCCTGTGAACGCGCGACACAGGCAGGACAGGAGACCGTGCGACTCCAGAGCCGACGAGAACACTACCCGCAGGCGTGACAAGAAAACTAGAACCAGCAGAAGCCCGAGTAGAACGGCGCTGCAACGCCGCACGCTGTGTCCGCTGGGCTGTGGCGTTACTCACCTTAACACCACAACTGCAAGGTTCAACGTACCTTAAGCATTTTCTTATTCGCCGTGTTTTTGCCACATTCTCTTCTTAGCTGCTCACTCATAGCTTGCAGTTCTCTTCCAAAATGGATCATTCTTTCAATGGCCGCTTGGCTGCCGCCACAGAGCTGACGTCTTAGCTGACTGGAATCTACTTCTGCAAAAATGATATCGTCATCACCACCACTAATCGAGCAGAGAGTCACAACCTATGGATCTAGAGATCTTTAACTCAAAAGACACCTGCCTTCCTGCCGGAAGGCACGCAGTTCTATCTTCTTAATTCTCTGGCGCTGCCCTTCCAAAGATACATCAAACCCAGAACGGAGGGTACAACCCCAGACTTCCCAACAGCCACAATGGATGTTGCTACAAGACTGTTCGTACTCCTTGCAGAATATATTCGCTTCATCATTTGGACACTGCCGACTTTTGTAATCAAGCAGAACACTACATCAACTTCTTAACTGTTTGCTACAATATTCCCCAACACCAGTGATTTAAAAATACATTAAAATAGTTTATGAATAGTACATCAATCCCTGGCTTCTCCAAAAGTTCTGCCTTTTTTAAATTTACAACTAAAGCAACCTGTTAAAAAAAAAATCAATTTCTTTGCCTTTTTTCATCAGTGGAATCAAGTCTTGAATCACACTTCTAATGTGCACTTTAATTACAAGCCCATTCTTTCAGATTTTAATGCTGCTATCTAGCGATGTACTTTAACCACTGTTTCAAACAAGGATTTTTAAGTGGCCACTTCCCTTTTTTCTTAGATGTGAGCATATCACCTCTGGAAAAATCTGCCCACTTAACGTTATGTACACAGCACTAAGGAGAATACGTAAATGTTTCAAGAAGCAGAAAGCCACCAAAAAAAACACCAGACTCAAACTGGGGGGTATAAACAATGGAGGCTGAGGAGGCACGTTTCTTTTTTACAGCGGTGGAGCACCCACAAGTCTTCCAGCCATGGTGGTTGTCGCTAGGAGCAGCCCAGCGTAGAACATCACTTTCCAAAGACAGAAAACATTTACATTAAAAAACCCCACAAACAACTCTGCGCCCTGTGCAGCTGCTTCACGTCTGTCACAGCAAGCCTCTGTGGAAAAGGCTGCAAGGGAGTAAAGAAGCATTTTGTGTTTTCTGTCACAGAAATGAGGCCTTGTTATTATCCAGCTTCAGAGCATAATACTGGGAAACAGCCTGGAAATCTGATACTCTCCGCTCCAGGGCTGGAAAAGAATGATACTTGCTTTTCCACAGCTAGGCAGTATTTACCAGCAAAACTGCAGCAGCAGCACATGCCCTCAGAACTGCGAAGCGTTCATAGATCGAAGTGCTACCGCCGTCCAAAGCTTTATCAGCAACATCCCGAGTTTCAAGTTTCATTTAAACTACCTAATAACTGATCCCTGGTTAAAGGAATTGTTCGAGAAGACAGTTCTGCAACTGCAGACACGGCTGGGCTGGATTCCTCCACTTCTTCAGAGAGGGGCAGCGGTGACAACCACTGTCTAAACTCCAGCCTGCGTGGACTGAAGGGATCTGACCGCCTGTACTGGGCAGGGACAGTCCGCTCCGTAACAAGCATCTCCTTGTGGCGTGCTGCCAGCCAGAGGTATTTAAATACTCACTTGTCACTTGCGTCAACAGGTATGACAGAGTAGAAAGCACATTAAAGTAAAACAAAGTTATTTTTTAGACCACAGCTATGCAAAACAGGATGATTTTCTGGTCCAAAAGTTTTTTTCCCCATCTTAGTTCCCAAATACAGCTCTTTTCTTGGACATTTCATATTTGCACTTTGCATTCTTCAATACACATGATTTGGAATTTCGACTCTCACTGCTGAGCGTGAAGATGCCATCAGAACCATGAAAGGTCAGAGGACTGGGGGAAGAGGGAGAAGCAGTCTGCCAACCCTAGCCCAGGCACGCCACAAAACAGGATGTTTCTTCTCAAAGATACTTCCTTAGAAGCTGATTCTAGACTCACTATCCACAAGTAACCAATTTCCCACCTTAATCAGTGGCTGTCAAACTGACGTCTAATCACAGCAAAACAAACAAACAAAATTAAGATTTGAGCCAATATCCCTAATGTTCAAGTTGGGAAGCATTGCAAGTAAAAACATAACCTTGTTGCCATCACTTAATAAAAATGTAAGAAATATCACTGCAGACCCATTTCTGTGTCACATTCTTCCATTTCGTGATCATGTTTAGAACTACCATTTAGGAAGCCATTGGATGAAGTCTCAGCAACCCCATTGGAGTAGTGATCTGTTTCCATGTCTACATCATTGCTGAAAAGAGAGTAATAAATATGAGTGAAACCTTTTATTTCAGTACTTAGGGTTATCTTCTTCACAACCTTAGCACAGTACTTCCCTCATCTTGGCTACTCAAAAGCTGCTTTTAAATGTATCACCGAGTTAGACCACAGTTTTTTCCACAGCAACTGGCGATACCAGAGCACCAGGGGAATTTTAGGGCCCTCTCAACTAACATTAGCATTCAGTTAAATATTTTCAGATGCTGAAAAATTAAACATGCCCACCATTATTCAGGAATAAGTAATGTAACACTTTCTAAATACATACCAAAAAGTTCTTACCTTGTATCTGTACATACACAGAGCTGGAGAAAATGCATTGAGAAAATATACTATTCCCACTTAAAAAAACAACCAAACAAAACCACACACACACACCCCAAACCACGCCCCCCCCCCAAAAACAAACCACCACTAAAAACCACAAGACAAACCAATAAAACACCACACAGTGTTTTCCACATACATGCTACTTTGAGAATATCGTATTTAGGTAAATAATTCTTTCAGAAAAGCCCTGAGCTCTCATTTACTCTCAGTGGAATGGCAGGAAAAAAACAGAAAAGCCCGAAGCAAACACCGAGTAACACAAGATACTGAAGAGACACTCAGAGGCAAATTCAGAGCGTACAACTCCTCACCACACTTTGCTTGCAGCAGGCCAAAAAAGCACTTTTAGAAAACACCAGCATGGCTTTGGGACTGAGCTTTGCCTACAGTTACATCCTAGCCTGTTCTGTTTCATCATGGAAAATTATGACCTCTCTCAAGGCCAAAAAGATTCAGTTCAGAAGTTTAATATTTTTGCTTTTAAGCAACCAAAAATACTTGGCTTCCTTTGAGGAAGGAAACCAAAAGGCCCCTCTGACTGGGCAACACTGCAGCAGCCAAGGAACCCACTGTCTTCCTCCTGTGAAAAATCTCAAAGTTGCTGGGCACTGCCAGGCTTTTTGGCAGAGGCAATTGCTGATGCAAACACAAATTTTGAGGTTAAAAAGTAAATTGCTACTCCTTCTCCCCAATAGTTACTATCCAACATAGTATTTTTTTGTTTGACCACCACATCATCACATCCTCTCTGGTAGTTTTGGGAATCCTCCTTGGACAATGCAGCTGAGTACTCTTGTATTTCACATTAAGTTAGGTTCTGCTGCATCCGTGCAACCCAGAGCTTAACATTTACTGGTTATGAATAACCATATTAACCCTGGTTAATACATCTGTTTTCATTCTCTGAATTGAATGTGTTTGCACAAGTGACAGTGACTGAAGTAGGCAAACAATTCCTGTGTGTGCAATGGAAGGGAGTCCACACTGAAATCTGCATCTCAATTGTGTTTACTTTGCAGATCCTGCCACAAAGGAAACCTTTATCTGGAAGCCTTTTCATTACCTACATGCAGTGTGCTTAAATCAATGTCAGCAGCTTAAATTAAAATCCCAACAGAGCTAGTTAATCTTCACAGTACAACTTCAAAATTGACTATACATAGCTATAAGCAAAAGAATTTTTGTCCATCGCATTTATTTAACCAAACAGGAAAGAACAGCCTATTGAGCTTGAGAAGTTAAAGCAAAACCAAAGTACACTGGAGTGACCACAAGCTGTTGACCCTTCACACTATGTTTTAACTGTCCTTGAAAAAACAAATTCACATCAAGTCCCACTAAGAACTCTTCTCTGCAATCCAAGCACGCCTTGGACAAGCCTTAATGTAAGTCAGACGTATCTGGAGTTTACTCACCTGGAATAGCTGTTAACCTGCTGTGATCTTGATACGTTTATGTTGTTGAGCTCTGGTACATTCAAGCTGGTGGTTGTGTGTTTACTGTGACAGTAAGACTGATGAGCTTTATTTGATATTACTCCATTACTGCAACTACTTTCAAACCCTGAAAGAAAGCATTAATAATTGTAATCACCTACAAACTTAATTGCAAGTACTGATCTATAGAAGTGAAGTAAGTATAGCTTAATTGTTCCTGATCAGTAAATGCTGGATTTGCCAAACGAATAACCCCCAAACACTTCGCCTCTGTGTTTCAAGTATTTGAACCTTTAAGGCACCTACAGTGCAGGAGCTAAGCATTCTTTAACAAGTAATAACACATATATGAGAAGGTTTTTCAGCTGTACTTACACACCAGTAAAACAGAGAACTGGATCAATGTAGAATCGTTTTTATGAACCGATACATTTTTTCTGAAAGATCTGAAAATCTTTTCTAGGCCACTGTAATCATTATGAATGGAAGTAGACATGCATCTCACTAATTCCTACTCACATAATTCTCTTGATAAACATGCAGGAGAATTCAGTGCTGAAAATACTTCATAAGTTGCTACAACTTAAATATAACCTCCAACCTTCCCCATATAATTATTTTAATTGTTAATATTGTGCTTTCCTAAATAAAATCACACCATGCTGTGCAATTACAATCTCTGGCTAAAATCTCTCCTGACCGCTCTAAAATATAATCAAGAAACTACTGTTTGAAGCCAACATGTAATTGCCAGTTCTATTAAACCCAAAAGCAGGATCCCTAGTACCTCCTTATACAGATACAGGTCACAGGAAGGGCTTATTCTGAACAAAACAGTTGCTGCCATCCAGGAAATCCCAAACTTCAATTCTAATAGTACATTCATCAACTTGCTTATTAAGCAGTGCCTCTGTATTCAAAATCAGAAAGTTTAAGGGTACTTTCTACAATACATTCCAGTAACCACCCAAAGAACAAGCAGAAAATCTGAGTGACCTCCACCCAACATGCACGATAGAACAGGCTTCACGGAGTGAAGAAAAGCAAAGCTGCAGCCTTGCCAAGTGCAGCTGGTAGCCTGGTGGCCAGGCCACCCTGACTTCCTACTGAATCCCTCCAAGAGAAAAAACCACCAGCCCCCCAGTTTGGATTTAAGAATGAAACAGAAGTGAAAGCTGATGACCTCTGTCTGCTATCTGAAGAGTCCTGGGTTCAAAGATGACATATTCATGTACCATCTTTGCCCAGAGAAGCTGTGGATGCCCCATCCCTGGAAGTGTTCAAGGCCAGGCTGGATGAGGCTTTGAGCAACCTGGTCTAGTGCAAGGTGTCCCTGCCCATGGCAGGGGGGTTGGAACTAGATGGTCTTTAAGGTCAAACCCAAACCACTCTATGATTTTATTTTAACATGCCCTGCTTCCTCCCTGTAGGGAAGCTCTGGAAGGCATGGGGATGTCCCCGTAGGCATGGGGCAGCTCTGAACATGCCTGGCTTGGTAGACTGACGCTGTACCACCACCTAGACATTGTCAGAACTATTTCAACTGTGCAGACTGAAATTTGGCTGCCAGCAGAAACTCTTTTACCTAACTCCACCACCTAGACTCTGGTATTTCCTACTATTCCATCAACACCACAGGAAATGGATCGTATACACCTCTTACTGGATTTAAACCACCTTACCCAAGCAATAAATGATCATGGAAAGGACAACAGAAGCTTGTGTCAGAGCCTTCCGTCTCCCGGAAGCAAGCACTTCTTAGAAATCAGTGGCATCCTACTTCGCAAACCCTTAGTAACTCCAAGAGCACATGTAGAAAAGACACGATTCTGGTTATACACTTTCCTTTTCCCCAGTGACTGAGAATCACATATTTTAATCACTGACACTATACTTTCACAGAAAGCATTCAGTATCAACTCTTAAGTAAAACAAGTTGTCAGTCTGCAAGTATTTCTAACTTCTCATGATATTTAATTGTAAAAAAACCCCAAACATCTACATGGTGTGGTATATCCTCCACATCAACTTACCAGAAAAGTGTGTGCTGCTCCCTTTGCCTGTTGCCAAATTGTGAATATTCATTCCATGGCTGGGACTCATGCTAGGACTACTGAATGAGCGTGGGCTAACAGGGTAACTATCTTGAGATTTTGGACTGTGGCCGCCCAAACACCGCACTTCACTGTCTGTACCATTCACCATCTCTATGAACTGGCGCACCCTAAACAAAAGGCAAAAAAGTTAAGCTAATAAAACAATGTACATGTCTCGATTTACCAATGATAGCAATGATTTAATTATAGTGTTAAATATACAAAAAGTCTGACTCAACAAAATGCTGGATGTCAGTAATCATCATCAATAAGCTTTGGAGTATTCAGCCAAAAATACACAATTACAAAATTTGTGAGGGAGAAGAACAGGAATATTATCCTTCAAGGACTGATTTCATCAATGAGTCCCCAAAGTTTAGAGAGCTAAACTGTATTTCCTTGTTTAAACTGGTTTGGTTTATCGGCAGGGGCAGGGTTATTTCTTGAGAAGGGTATGTTGTTAGGTTTTCATGTCTGTCATTTCTCTCACACTGTGTTCTCATTTACTATCTGGAACAGTAAGCACTGAACGGTAACTCTTAACATTTGCACCAGAAAACAGTTTGAAAAGCAAGCTCATATACAAACCTTCCCTTTAGATGCTGTTGCTTTTTGTCAATGTTATTCTAGGTAAGGAGGTTTTACTGTGGGCTTTAAGGAAGCTCAGAACTACTGACTTATGGTTTAGGCTTCGATAGCCAACAGGCAAAATTCAGAAAGACAGATTGAGAAAATGATAACAAAGTTGAGATTACCGAGTGATGCCTTTTATTAAAACGTTCATATTTTGTGAACTCTGTGCTAAGTCTGCAGTACTACCACGTGGATTCTGTTCAGCACTTGAGTGTGACAGACCTCAAACACATTACAAGTTATGTAACTGAACATAAAAATTAGAAGTGTTTTGTTCTTAGAGGTGATAACAGAATTTTTTCCGCATTCAAACACTACAACTTGATTAAGGTCAGCTCAGCTGGCAAGTAAAAACGCCAGAATGAAGGTTGACTATTGTGTGCCTGGGAAGCCAAGAGAACTCTTTGGGATTATGGAATTTCCACAGTTATTAGAAACCAGAGATTCCTAGTAAAATGACACTGAGTGAAACAGCTCATTTAAAATGGCCTTTAAAGTCAGTCATCCATTTGGTGGAACAGACCAACTTATGCCAACAGAACCCTTAACCTTCTTGAATACGATACTGTATCGGTTTACATTTTTACTTGACACCCAAACTGATTAAAATTGATTTAAAAAAATTACTAAGCTTAGTCCTAGAGAACACGTCTACAGTATGATGTGAATCATGCTGCAAAACAGGACCTTGATGACAAAACCCAGTTCAACATGTAGCAAATAATATAGCGTAAAAAAGTGAACTATACACATTTTCTAAAAAATTCCGATTAACTTTGTTAAAATTTTTGTGAAAGCTTTAAATGAGTAACTGTCTTGTCTCAGAAGGTACTGTGCCATCTATAAACACACATCTGTATAATTTGAAGACTCACTTTAATGCAAATAAGAGATTAGGATTTCTTTCTAGTAAACTTGGATACAACTGTTGTGTTGTTTCAATGGCTTCTCCCATTCTTCCTGCTAAAACCAATTTCTGAATTCCTGTTCACCAAAAAACAAATAAGAGATTAGGATTTTTTTCTAGTAAACTTGGATACAGCTGTTATGTTGTTTCAATGGGTTCTCCATTCATCCTGCCAAAAGCAATTTCTGAATTTCTGTTCACCAAAACAAACATCAGTTAAATGGACAGCTTTACGGACTAATACATGTAAATTAGTGATTAAAAGACACAGCAACCATCAATCAACAAGGTTTTTTCCTCTTAAAAAAAATAGCGTAAAGAAAGATCATGCTTCCTTAAAATGCTCAATAGGAAAATTTAAGGACTGCATTCCACCTACATATATCTAAACGAGTACTCAATGTTTTTATTTATTGCCAGCATATAACTACTTCGTGCTCATTTAGAGCTAGATTAAGATTGCAGACACTCTTCTGCGATTTTTCTCATTTTCTCACCTTTATAAATAAACACATATCTAACTACTGTCACACAAGAACATCCAAATCACATCTGACTCCCACAGGTTCAATTTTGACTAAGAAAAACAATACTTAGTCTCTCCTCTCACCTACAACACATACTTCCAGCCAGGTTACAGCTAACTAAACCTTCCCACAACAGTCCCTGCTTTAGCTGATGCTTCTGTTGATGTAACCTGGCACAAGCAGCAGGGATTCAAAGGAATGGGGAAGGCACCTTTTAATCAGGCTACCAAACAGCCACAGCAAGTTAGAAACAAACTGCTGTTAGTTCTCCGTCTCCTCTTCCCCCCTCACATCTGTAAGCAGGAAAACTCAAATTCGATTAAACTTAAAGCATGCTTTAAAGTCTGCCCCTTGTCATAGCTAAGTCTGTTATCAAGACCAAGTTTTATATTCCTGTTTGTGACTGACCATTAGCTCTCACACTCATTTAGAGACATGACACACACTTGTTTAAGACACATCATAATTCTCCATTGAAGAGAAAGACAACAGGCAGTTTATCACATTTCGCTACATCAAACAAGTTCCAAAGCTGTTAGTGTGGACGTTCATCTTAGCCAGCTGTTCATACATGTGTAACTTTACAGAACAGCAAAGAACCGCACTATGGAGTAGTGCCGAAAGGAAATTCTACAATGATGCTTAAGAGAAAGTTTTACGTAGTATTTGTTTAAGAGAGGGGGGGAAAAAAAGATGTAATGTGCTTTCCAGCCTTACTTTGTCTATTTTTAATGGAAGCTAATTCTTCTAGCACAGTCTGGTCCGTGGATCTGGCGAATGCCTCTGCTGTTGCACAGTATCCATGGTGAACTAAGTAAGATGATACCATTCTAAAAATAAACAAACCCCAGAAACACTCATTAAATACAGGTAAGAAACAAAAAACTTCTTGAATGTAAATAACTTTTCTGAAGAAAAGGTGACTGAAGTAAAGAATTCTACTTGAAATTCAGAAACTTCTGTACAAGTCAGACTAAAGTAATCCAGTTAAAAGCCAGTATCTTCTTCAAAACACTGTACAGAAAAAGAACAAAACCCTCAATGTATCAGTTCATTATGATAAATTTTACTAAAAATTATTCATCACCCACAGGAAGGCTCAATCTAAATATTACCTGCAATTAAGCTAGAGTTTTTTGCTCATTATATCCGCTGAAGTGTAAGTTCTGCACACTGATTTTTTTTTTTATTTTTTTTTTTTGGCGAGACATTAAGCCACAACTTAACGTGGCAGGCCGAAGGCTGAGATCACAAAGGAAAGTTTCCAGAGCTCAAAGTATTAAAACTGCCCACTACATCCAGGGCAATTTTTCTGAATTCCGCAATCCACAGTAGGTGTATCAAATCGGTATGGAAGGCTTACACTCATCATTATAAACTCTTGGAGTTAACTTCCCCAAGCACCTATTCGTTCACAGTTTTACACAGGTATCAAAACTGTTAACAAAACTATTTGTACTAGTACTACCTGTAGTTTCTTGCACGAGACAATAGGTACACGTTTCAAAGATCTCCGAAATTGTGCAATTCACTTTTTTTTTTTAAATGAACGATATTCAAAGTCTTACTTCTGAATCATTGTTTGCCACTCTCCTTCCCGATCTCCTATTGGAAATCTGTCAATCTGCGCTTGAATTTTGGTTCTCCATTCTCGCATATAGTCTTCAATATCAAAAACAAAGGGATGTTGTCCAAAATTAGCGTCCACAACCTCTCCTGGTGTTTGAAGCCCTACTGTAGGGTACAAGTTTGGCTGCAAGAAATTTTTTAATTAGTTTTTTTCCTCTTATTCTAAATTCCCCACTTCCCCCACCCCCACCCCCCATCTCCGTAATATCCCCAACTGCTACTTGTAGTGTGAAGAAGCAAGTACCTCTGGATCATCCGTCCAGCAGTTAAAGCAACTTTTACCAATCCAGCAATATAATGACTGATTAATTTTATTCCCAGTGGTCATAATTCTTTTATTTTGAATTAGAAAGCCTTACTGATCATTCTCTTTTTAGTCAGAAAATGCACTTTTAAAACTGTGCTGAAGTTTACAAACTTTGGGTTCAATTTTACAAAATATTAAATACCAATTTCTAAATTATTTTTAAAGACCAGGATTAAAGTTTCTTGTAAAAAGAGAACAAAAATTAAACTTACAAAGTGGGTCATTTTCCTTTCGGGGTGAAATACTTAAAACATCGCTGAATTTTAGTGGTAAGAACTGACAGGATAGAGAACTCATTAGCCTCAAAGTCCAAGTGTAGCGCCTAAAAAGAACTGTAACAGTGCACTGAAGTTCTCGTGAATTCCTGGACTTGTATCTAGAAAAAGACTTTAAAGCATTTATTGTTGCCTCAGTTTTATTTTCTGCTTAGAGATTAGGTCTCCATGCAAATTTGAAATATGCCAAATATGAGAAAAGTAAATTCTGCCTGTTGGGATTAAGTAACTTGTTTAAATGGAACTAGCATCTCAGCAATGACAATGAAATCAGTTGGGTTTTGGGTGAGTGGGGGTTTGTTGCATTTTTATTTATACCTACAGCATATTTACATGGCAATCAATGGTGCTATGGTATAGTGGTATACTGATCTACAAAGCTATATGCTACCTAAATTAAAGCTATCAGTAAGAAGATATCAACATGCAGGTCAGCAGGA
>NW_010243420.1:13987-27108 GCF_000690775.1 Eurypyga helias | reverse complement strand
AGGAACACTGAAGCCCAGTGAACCCAGTGAAATTAGAAAAATACTCTGGTGGTTAAAACCATGTCCAAGCTGATCTTGCTCCTATTTCCACTCCTCCCCTTTCTTACTTCTTTCTTTTTCTTTTTTTTTTTTAAATAAACCTTGCTCATAGTGTTACCTAGTCTGGACTCAACAACAAAGCACAGGTTTCAAATCTTTTGATCAGATGAAAGCTTCAAACTTGAGATTATAGTGCCAGTTTTACTGTGCTGGTACCATGTGCCAGGAGCCCTGCTGGCATCCCACAGATTCAGGACAGTGGCTTCCTACATGAAGCACCCAACCCTGTAGCTTGGCTGATATCCACCCTGCGTTACCAATTCAATTTTTCTCGATATTTGTCCTTGCCTCATAAGGCCATAGCAAACTGGGCAGAGTAGCCGGCCAGATGGAAGCGCATCACACATGGCACCCTAACCAGATTAAATCAGAAATGAAGTGGATGAGGAAAAAAAAAAAAACCAAAAGAAGTGCAGTATCATGCCTAATGCCTGTACCAGTAGCACAGGGAACAGGTTTCCAACAATTTTAAAGAAAGTACAATTTGACTGAAAAGCTAGAATACTCCAGATATCTGCAGCTTTGTTAAAAAAAAACCTTTGCTATGTTCAATCTAACTGAGTGAACAGTATAGAGAAAGATTTTGAAAAGCACAGGTTACAGTGACCATGTCTTAAGCAGCCAAAGCTTCTGCACATGATACACAGCTGTACACACATGCACTGTGTTGGTGTTTAATATAGCTCTGACTTTCTATGTAAGGCCTGCATGTATCAAAGTATGCAATAACTACTTGTATGTATTATTTTCTGCTAAACATCCATCAGAACAGCCTGTTAAAAACCTGAAAAGGAAAACCCCTGTGAGAATTGGTATAAAACCAAGAAACTTTTTACTTCAGTTAAGAAATGACCACTGAAACGATGAGGAGAAATATCTGATATAAAACTGGTTAAGATTATCCCTGCATTTCCAATAAGTGTAAGGTAAATGTGAGTTACAACTGAAACATCTGTGTATATTATACAAGAAAGCTGTTCGAAAATGCACTTATCTTACCGGTAAATCTGTGAAAGCGATGCCTGTAATGAAAAGAAAATTAAGATTACTTTCTGTAAGTCTGGATTCTAGCCTCACTTTCTTAAGTACACCATTATCTGTTCAGAAAACTCACCCAAACCATCTCAGAAATAAGTAGTTAAGTATGGTGGCATCCACAGTGCTTAGGCACAACTGATGTGCTTCAGTATTAAAGAACAATATTTGGAAAAAAGTAACTGTCATTCAAAAGTATTCAATGTGACCTCAATTTTTAAAACAGGGTGTAAGATTTAGCAAACATCATATAGGTATGAAGATTAGAAAGTATGAAAATTCTGGCTAAAGATTAAAAATCGGAGGAAAAATAAGAATATCTGAAGATATATTTTCATTTCCACATCTTGATGCTGTGACACCAAGGTTCAGTGCTGTCTTTCTTGTTTGGTATTACTTTTCTTCATAAGTACGCATTACCTTTACATGAGCAGCACATGCCTATAATACTCCAAACCAGTCTGGTAAATGTTTTACTCTAATCCACACCAGGGTGTTCTGGTTTTCAAACAGAATAGCTTAATAACTTGTTATATAATTACAAGCATCCAACTACCCATAAGACCAAGGCAGTGATTTTGCTGTCTCAGGATTAGAGAAAAATCTGACCTCTATACAGTTCAGGAACTTCATGCAATGAGGGGAGGAAAGCCTTCAGTTAAAAAATAACTATCAGGAAATCTCCTCCTGACAGCCAAACAACAACAATATTTCCTAATTTCCTTTATTGTTGCAAGTACTTCTTCAAACTTATTTTTTTCACAAGAGCATAATGATTCAAATCTGCTCGACCCTTTAAACACATTTAATATTCTGTATCACTGCCTTTTGAAATTTGAGATTAAAACAAAGCTTTTAACCTTTTTTCCCCTGCTTTCCATCTCCATTCTTCACCTCAAGAGCATCTGGATTCCTTACTTATATCTTCGATACAAAAGAATGACAGAGTGAATCTGTTTTGTCTCACCACATCTTAAAGCTATCATTTTATTTATTACCTGTTCACACCCTTACTTTTTCCAAGCTATTACCACTTTCTCTGTTTGGCATATTTTGACATCCAACTCATGCTTTTCCAAAATAACCATGGCAGTAGGCAAGATAAAGGATAAATGATGACTGAGTGACATGCAGGTACGTTTTTGCAGGATTAGTTTTGTGTTTTCAGGGTTTTTGGTTGTGGGTTGTTTGGGTGGTTTTTTTGGTTTGTTTGTTTTTTTTTTTTCCCTTCAACCCAGGATTTCATACTTGCATAAATAATTGCTTAGCCCTTTTTGTAGTATCAAATCCCAGTCTGAGCCAGAGGCTTCCAATACTCTAGACTGCATCTGTTGCCCAGAGAAGAAACATAAATGTCTTCCAAGTCACAATCACATAGGAATTCTGGACAACTAGCAGGACAGCAACAAGGCAAGACAGCCAAAATTTGTAATTTCTTTTTCCCCTAAACAGATTGACTTTTCCTGTCACAAATTCAAGCTAGCAAAGCCCATGGCCATGGAACAGCTGTCAGTTTTCCTTCTGAAATCCATGAAGTGTGTGTCAGACTCTGCCTATGACAGTTGACATTTTATTAGCCTCTCCTCACCTATGCCATTCTCTTCTCTTTAAACAGATTTTAATCACCTGGAGTGTTGTTTCGCAGCTGACCTAATGCAGTCTGCTTTATGACTTCCACTGAAAGAGAAGGTTCTGCTCCTCCCTTCTTAGCTCTTCCATGCACGTGACAGTAAGGGCAGTCAGAAAAAACAGTGTTTTCTGATGAACAGTGATGAACATCTGATCCAACTTACCTGCAGGCACGCTTACTAGTTCCAAAAAGGGAATAAGGTAAGACTACTCTTCTCAGCTTTAATCCAGTTAAAGATTAGGATAAGTACAATATGAGGGTCTTATCTTCCATTTTGACATATACCTTGAAACATGGCCAAAAGAACGAATTACACAGTGCATGGTTCAAGTGACCCACTGCTGTAGATGTCAAGGTATTAAGTCCAGGTATAGAGACTCATTCAGTTTAGAAGAAACATTAGATCATGAGAATAGAATCACAGAAGTGATTACTTGGAATTGACCTCTGTAGGCATCTACTCCCTACTCTCAACAGGGGCAGGACAACTTTGAAGTTTTATCTGTTTGCTCAGGGTCTGAGCAAACAAGCAAGAGTCTTGTACTGAGAGACAAGGAAACGAATATAAACCATGTCCTTCTCCTCCTACCTTCCAAACCTTCCTTATGTTTGGCAACGTGAGGAACCAGAACAGTGACTTCAACAGTCCCTATCTGAATAGCCTCGTATTTCTTTTCAAGCCAGCCTCTCTTTTTCTTATCACATTTCTATCCAAGAAAAAACCTTATTTCTTCTTTCTGAGCTTTATCCCTTGGAACTTCCTACACCCATTAGCACAATTCCAAGATCACTTCCCAAGACACTGCTCTCTCCTTAATGCAGGAAGTAGATTTTTTTTTTCTCTCTACACTCTCATATCTTTGCTCATTAAATTCTATTAAGTAACTGAATAATTATATATATTGCATCAAAAATTTTAACTCTACCCCCTCCTGCCATCTTCAAACTTAAACTCTTGCAGTGTTGCATAATGCTAAAATTTACCACAAGGGTTTGATGGACTTAATTTTAGCACAACTAAATTGTAGCTTTAGCTAGACCGGGAATCCAAAAGACACTGTTTTCCAACATGTGTTCAAAATATCGCCCATCTGATTCAGGTTTTTAGTGAAGGCCAGGTGCCTCCCATATAACAGCAATGAATTTTAGCTCTATCTGTTCTCCATTTCTCTAATTCTTTTATATCTTTTACCTTATGTTATAAACATTAAGCATTATTTGTGGATTTAGTAGCGGAGTTCTTAAACACCAGTCCTATGGAATGAGATGCCATGACCAATCTTTCCAAATTCACCAGGAATATTTGTGCAAGTGGCACATAAGAAATTACTTTTCCAAATTCTTTAATTAATTCACAGACTGAGACTGTTAAAAGAACTATTCAAACGTTCTGGTCCTGACACAAAGAGCGTTTCAGATTTACAACAGATTTACAGACATAATGTTATCGTTAAAGTTTATCCATACCCAAGCTGTGTCCATTCTTTGTGTAGAAGCAGGTATTATTGATAAGGTTGACACAACAGCCAATGACATCACCCGTAGTAAATGTTGGGCCATAGGGCTGGCCAGTGCCAGAGGAACAGAATGAATGTCCATCATCTCCATGGTAACCATATGAATGTTTATCCCAACCTAGAGAACAAAAGCATTTGCAATTTGTTCCTTTTCTTTATTATGAAATAATGGACAGATTATGCAAAGTTAGTATATTCTAACCAGGTTAATATGGTTAATTACTATGCTCAGCGTTCTGATTTCTAAGATTTCTCATCTAACTGACAAATCCATTTAATTTTTAAAAAAAGACAACTTCTTTTATCAAAATGGCTGAACAGGTAATTCCATTTGTAGCACATAACAGGTAACACAAATTCAGATAACATTTTTCTCTTTAAGCAAACACACAGAATTATCAACACCAAAAATATAATCAGCTACAATGCTGAAGTTTGAAAAAGCTATGCGCAGATCTGACATGTCCCAATAAAACACTGAAGATTCTCCTGTTCTCCCTTTCACCTCGCAAAACTATTGCTACGGTATGTCATAATCAAATTCTCTCTGGCTAAGACCTAAACATGCACCTCTGGGGAAACACATTTCTACTCGTGATGATTATTTTTAATGACTATTCAGCAGTAAGCAGTCTATGCATAACAGCAGAATCTCCAGACCATAGTGTCACTAGCCCCTAAAAATAAAAAGGAAAAAAAACCCAAACAGGTGAAAGTCACAGCCAGCAGGCAGATATGCAAATATGGTGCTAATTTGCAGGTGAAGAAGCTGCAGAACCAGTTAAGAAGCTTCACATTGTTACACTAGTCAATGAAATTCACAGCAATGAATTCTAGTCTGAGATCATTTAAAAATACCTGTCCATACTCTCTGCAATTCAATACTAAGCAAAAACGCCTAGAAAATGAGTAAACTTTCAGGCACTACAAAATCTTCATAACATCTATTAAGTGCCTATTCAAAATAATATAAAGCATGACCTTTAACACAAATCATCAAGTTTCATTCATATAGATATATGTAAGCATTCTGACTGTAGGAATTTATACTGTCCACTCAAATTAAAAGTAAAAGGTTGTGGGGTTTATTCTTCTGTCAATCTGCTGTATTGTAGGTTAATTTGAAAGTATTTTCCATACGTAGGCCCCTAATTTGTATGATTGGTAGCTTCAGCTGGCACCACATTAAACATCTCTCAGTAAATCAAATACCCCAAATTACTGCAGTTAGACTGATTAGTAGTATCTTTGATAATTATTTGCAATGCATCCTAAATCATACTCAATGCCATCCACTAATAATTCATCACCCTTAATTGGGCTCACAGTGTGCCTGGGACTTGCCATCATCCTAAGGATCTCTACCAGAACATTTGGGCGAGAAAGTAACAATGCAAAAGGAACAGAATACTGATATTCTAAGGTCCATTCAATATGATTTTATACTTGGCTATTAGTAGAAATTTTTTAAAAATCAGGGGGTGTTGTTTGTTGGGGTTTTTTTGTGGGTGGGGTTTTTTTACTTTTTTTTTTTTACACTTAAAGATAAATTTAAAGAAAAACCCCAAACCTAACATGTACACACATAACCAACTTTTTAAAATACCATAGATAGACAGACTATGGCAGACAATTGTTAACAAGACAATGTTCCTGGACCATGCATGTCAGTGGAACAGTCAAAACTTAAAACTATGCTACACATCCTTACTATTATGGTTGGAAAGGTAACAGTACAGAAGCTGACAGAAGGAGAACTCGGAAGTCTACTGCTTCAATTTTAACAGGAAACACAAAAATTTTTAAATGCATTTGTTTGCTAAAAAGTAACTGCATAGTGTTATAAGTAACACTAAGAGTTGAGAGAAGCAGTACAGGAGCAAATGTACAGTAAAACAATAAACAAAAAGCTAAACTTTCCAGCTGCAAGGTTTACATAATTCAGATAACAGATACAACACAGACATGTCACGCTGCACTCTGCTGCTCACCAGAACCTTGCCGTCAAGGTCAAACGTATTTTGAAACCACAATCAACCAATATAAGTAACTTTCACAATGTACAAAATACTGAAACATACCTGGTAGTCTGTTCATGTTCACACCCTGTGCAGAAAGTCCGATCCCCATGTAACTGTAAAAAAGAAGTAACAAAAGAAATTTGTCTCTTACAAAAACACATATAAATGTGGGATCTTGCCAAGGAACACCATACTGCTTAATCACATACCAATTAAGCTGCTAAGAGGTCATTTACTGGCACAAC
Organism: Eurypyga helias; assembly: GCF_000690775.1. Taxonomy (NCBI): domain Eukaryota; kingdom Metazoa; phylum Chordata; class Aves; order Eurypygiformes; family Eurypygidae; genus Eurypyga; species Eurypyga helias. The sequence goes on along the minus strand of NW_010243420.1, from coordinate 20,561 downwards.
TGCAAGGAAACTGAAAAGTAATTCCTGGTATATATGGTATGTAGATACTGTCCCTGCAGGAGGCATGGACAACTTTTAGGCATCCTGGGCTATCCTGGAAAATACTGATACTAGCCATAAAGTTTAAAGCATGAACAAAGAAAGTCAAAGGCCACATCTTATTTTGAAAGTAGGGCTAAAGCTATACACTTTCATTACCTTCAATGTAAATAATCATGTTTTGCAGACAAACTGGAATGAGTAATTTTACAGAATATATGCAAAATTGCACATTATTTCAGCAACAAAACGCAGCCTTGCACAACACTTCGGAAAAGATGAGACTAAAGCATTAAAGGCCTGGATCACGAAGCAGAATGCTATCTTGAGAAATTTACCAGCAATGTTACTTGCCTGTTGGCACACTGAAGATGGAAAAAATTTTTACTATACTGACCAGCAATCTTGAGTCAAGATTATGGCTAGGTCAATAAAGTCCCAAAATCAGCTTTACAAAAGGTATCTTTAATAAAGTCAGTGTCCATACAACTGTTAATAGCAAATACCAAAAAATTCAAATTAATAATCCCCCCCTCCAACCAAAAAACACACTATCTGAAGTTAGTAATATCAGTTTTACTTCTGTTTTTTAAGCAAAAGTAATAAGTAAACCAGCACAATGAAAACCTAGGCTTTCATCATGGCCACCCCCCAAACAAACCTACCCAACTAAAAGCAAGACTCAAAAAAAAAAATCTAACATTTCCTAGTTTAACAAAACATGCAAGTATTTTTGACAGTAGTCCAAATCAGTTAACATAAATTTATCATTAAATAATAAACTGTATGAAAAAAATCATCCATGCCAGTTCAAAAACAGTTTCAGACAACATAACCTTTGTATTCCCATCTCATAAAATGCAAATTTAAAGCAAGTACACGGCTAGGAAGTACAGGATAACCTGCTATTTTAAACAGATATAATGAATGAAAACAGAGCAGGAAATCTCAGAAGTCATATGCTTAACTGTGTACTGGGCTTCCTTTTTTCTATGGATCACTTCCAACAGTTACTTTAACTGCTTCTATATTTGATATTTACAAAGGTTTTTCTTCTCTGTTAATTACTAAGGTATGATACCCTTCAACTCCCCCCAACATACCAACAACATGAAATGGAACCTCAGAAACAGAGAAAGCAGACACTACACTTCGATACCAGAAAAGCTGAAGCAAAGGGCAGCAAACAAAAGGATTAGTCTTCACTGCATTGCTAAATATATTACTGAGGCACCACTGCAGCAACAAAGTCAACAAAACAATTATAAATAAAAGTAACACGTGGAAAACCCTTGACTGTGTCTTAAAAAAGGTAGAATTGTTCTTAGCATAGTGTGGTGTTTGATGCATGAAAGACTCATGCAAAGACTGAAAATGTGTTATTGTAAAGTATTCGGTGAAGGAGAATTTATTAAAAAAAAAAAAAAATCAGGTAACTTAAAGAACTCCTCTGACTGCAAAAAGCCTTTCCATGTGAGTCATATTAAAAAGATCTTTATCCCAATCAAAGTTTCTTTTCAGTATTCTTATAGAAACAAGATTAAGGTCACACAAAAACGTAAATGCTAGAGAGAAAATCGTCATCTAGGTAACATTTTGGTACCACTTGTTTTTTTCTCCCTCAGATATCCTATCTTCTGAGACTTCTCTAATTCAGTAACAAGTGTAAACATGAACCCACTGTATTTAATACAGCTGGGAATAAGGATTCTTTACCCACTGGCAATGGCTAGAAGGCACTAGGCACTGACACCATCTCATTAAGATGACAAATATTCAATAGTATACATTTTTCCCTGGGATTAATTTACAACTATGTAGAATGTTAACACCATTTCATCATGGAGACGTGGTATTAACATAAACTCAAGTAAAGTTAGATTAAAGCATTTCAAATAATTAAACACATTTACTATAACATCTTTCGAAAGGAAAAAGGAATGGCTATAATTGATTTTTTGGAAGTGAGTGAAATTAAAGGCTCATCAATTAAGCTAATTTATTATTTATTATACTTGACAGATAGCTAATCTCATGTTCAAGTAGATACAGTAACCTATAAATTGAGGGGGAAAACAGCACCATGACAGATAGGCTTTAGATGCTCTGAACTTCATCAACAGGAGTTGTATTTATGTCAAACCACTACATGTGACACTTTTTCTTCCTGGCACCTGTAAGGTTCATAGGCTTAAAAAGACTGGTTTTGTTTGTTTTTTGAAGAAGCTTAGCCCATATTTAGGTCCAGAGTCACTGTCTGCAAAAAGACTTGCTTCAGTGGGAGGAATTATATAAATTGCCATGTTTGCTTTTTAAGTTTCTCATATCACACATCTCAGAATCAGAAGAAAAACAGTGACAGAGCTATGCATTTAAGTTTTTCCTCCCTCAGTTCATGATAAAAATGCAGGGCATCACAAAAGCACACACGCTAGCATCCAGGGGCAATGCAGGCCCAGGCTGTTCTCAGTCAGGTCATGATGCATTTCCTGCTGTACTGTCACATGAATCAGTTTCGCCCAGGAGACAGCCACAGATGAAAGAACAGGTCCACTTAGACTGTGTCAGGATGTAACAGCAGCACTGGGGAAACAGAGGTGTCAACCAACACCAGGGAGCAGCATGCTCACTCAGCACGCCTTCCAAAAATAGACATGACACAGCATGGTTTGAGACCAGACAGGGTGAATAATGGCACAGTTCTGATGCTGCATCTCTCATCTCTTCCTTCTGTACCTGTGGGTGTTGCCTCCACCTCAGCTCCCCACTCATAAACATCCCTGGCTACTCTGGTGGGAGGATCACTTACCTAGCCTAGGCAAATGAAGGAAGTGCCCCAGACCTTTTTTATTAAGTCCCTCTCTCTGAGCATTTCAGTCTCACTGGTTGCTACTCATCACCTTATTAAAGTGCTCAAGTCTTACAGGAGCTTATAAAATTACAAACAACATGTAAAACCACTCATGGAATACATGAACCCAACTCATGAGAGATTGAAATAAGAGACTGTGGTGTAAAACCATTTGAAGTGCAGCCAAATTGGTAGTGAGGACCAAGAAAGCAAGCGCATCTTACATACTCTAGATTTTTCATTTCAAATTGTGTTTATTCTTGTTCCTATTCATTAAAGATTACCATTTTGGTGTCTCAGCACATCTTCCATTTTACATTTCACAACTGCATATCATACAGAAACATTGAGGAATGCTACAAAACTACAGTTTAAAATTTGCTGAAGATTCAACTTTTTGCGACAAAGCAAAAGAAAAATAAGTGTGAAAAATACAAGCACTATGATATCTATTTTTTTCTACTAAAACAGACTGAAAAGCCTAGGCATCTCTGCAGTAAAATATATAAGCAGCAGCAGCAAGCTCACAATAAGTATTTTCTCCTCAAGTATCTTTCCAGTCAAAGAGCTAAATTCACATTTATGTTGGAGCCTAAAGCTTCTACTTGAATGCGTGAAGAGACTACGTGTGAGAAATAAAACAACTAGAGCCAAACAGAAGGAAAAAATTAGCAGTAAGAGAGAGTACAGAACTAGAGACTGCTAACACATGAAAACACCCCACCCTAGCAGTTCCTGTAAAGGACACACAATTCTGATTTTTATTTGAAACTGTTCCATTAGGTCCCTTAGCCACTGTATTGAAGGTGTACGGAAGATCTTTCGATATGGAAATTGATAATAATCAGAATTCAGGTTAATTATATCCTATCCTGCCTATTCCATAAAGAGGAATGCAGAATCTCAAAAACTGTACCAAATCACAGGCACCTCAGAAAGCTTACCAGTGGTTAAAAGATAAACTTAAATACTAAACAACCACTTCTTCAGTTAAAAACAAGCAAACAAATATTCCATACTTCACCTTTAAAGCAAGTAAAATAATTTAGCATATCTTTAATTAATAAAAAAAAGTAAGAGCCTCCCTACTAGAAAAGATTCATTGGCAACCTGAACAGTCAAATTCCTTCTGACTTTCACTGTGCCTGCATGTTCTGTTGAAGACAGTACAACCTGGGGAACTGCTACATCACGCTTTGAAATCCAAGCTCTTCTGGTGATGATAAAAGTAAATAATCAACCTGGTGTCTTATCATCTACATGACATACAATTAAAGAAATCAACTTCAACCATACCGTGTTAAAACTTAAATTACCTTACTATCTGTAAGGAACCTAATTCTAAGCACTAACAAATGTTTACAGCCATAAATAAGGCAACTGAAAACATCCTAGTGTTTTGAATGCATCAACTACTACTAAGAAAAGTAGAATTAACACCCTGAAAAAAAATGTAGGCTATACAACAGGCACTGTTCTACTATCAAGCGTGTATCTTAGAAAAGGGTACAAGTAGAAAAAACTGCAACATCTGTAAGAATTTTAAGACTAAATGATCTTTTAAAGGGCCTTCACAACTGACTTGCAAGGATGTAAAGTTCAAATGATCTTCAATAGTTTTCTGCACTGAAAACTATACTGTAAGGTCAGAAATACAACACACTAAAAAGGTATCTAAATTTAATCTTTAATATAGTTACTGTGCATTAAAATTTTGTAGGAATATGCTAATCAAACATTCTTATTGTCTGCACAATCACAATAAAAAATAAACTGTTAAATTTTTCTCTATTTAAATGTTTCAAAATATGCCATAGACAGTTTGAGTCTTCCATTTCAAACTGAAAACAAGTATAATTTTATGGAATGTTTCCAAGTAAACAGTGTTTTGAACATGATAAACCCACATTTCGGGTTAATCCAGTTCTACATAGAGAAGAAAAAAACCAACCAAAACCAAAGAATCAGGCAGTCATCTTGCATAGTGCTTGGAACTGTTATTCCTGTAACATTTTGCTTGTCATTCCTATAATGTTCCTAGATTCTCATTTACTGACATCCATCTCACTTTCTGAGGTTGCACAACTTCATCTTGTGACACTTCCCCCCCAAGCACTAAAGCCTTTCTGGGGACCATACTGTCAGAAAAGAATAGTTGCATAGACAGCAATATAATGTAAATCTGGGCTCTTAAGTCCGCAGTAAGATCAACATCCATACACTACGTTCATGAAAATCAGTATCATAAGAAAGAAATCACTTAAAATATTTTGCAAGAAGCAGAGAGCAAGAATTTAAGTATATCCTCTTGACTTCCTTTTTAAGTTAGAAATCCTCATTTCTAGAAAACTACAACACAAAAACCTCTGTTCCAGTTCCACACATTTCTGACCAGTTAAACACAAACCTCAAATAATCCTCTTACACATTTAGGTGCTGTTCATTTCTGTCAAATGTCTGGTCAAGTACACATAGGTAAAAAATTAGTTACTGCTACAGTTTAAGAAAAGATGCGCTTGCTGATTCCTGATCAATCTCTTCTTGCAGCTGCTGCAATTCAAATGAAGACACTAATGCAAGCAAGCTACTTCAGACTTTATCAGATTCTACTCTGTTCAAGTACTCTGCTAATAATGCCGCAAGAAATACTTACTTGTAAATAGACAGTGACGTTTGCATATTGTTGAAACAAATGCCTGCTATTGTAAGAAGTAACTCCTGAGGACATATCAAAACTATAAAATAGGTCCTAAGACTGCACAAAAGTTTTAAGTTAGATTAATAGCGTACAAGCTAAATACAAACAAAACAGCAACTGTCTATGCTCTGTATTTTGTTTACTGGTTTATGCTTTTGTTGTCAACAAGAAAATGGGTATACTGGATGCTAAAGGAAGAACCAGCTCACTGCAACAGAAACAATTTACAGTAAAAAAGGTATGGTCTTGTTTAAAGAGTTACACATACATGCTTTAGAAGACAACAAAGCATTTGTTTTTCACAAGCATCACTCAAGCCACAGGCACGGATAACTCTCATGATAATTTTGTTTTGGATAGTTTTCCCCTTTTTATTTCTTCACTTACTTCATCACATACACAACACATACTGCAAGGTATTGCCAAAACAACATATGACTGTATGGCCAGTGTTAAAAAACAGCCATAGTCCAACAATGTGTCTAAAGCCTTATTAACACTGCTTTACCAAAAAGCATGCTGACTACTTGTGAGTTGCTGTAGTGACATTTTCTTCTAGTGCAGAACATTTGGCAGAACTTAGACATGCAATAAAAAGCATGCTCATGAAGATCTGCATCAGTACAACCACACCACAGACTAAACAACCATGCTCACAGAAGTATAAGCAAAATGCTATCTGCTGAAAGACTAAAGCCATTCTAAACTTATTTTTCTTTTTTTCTTCTAGTGGCTTACCACTTCCAAATCTTGTTTTCATTCTTAAAAAGAAAAAGCACATCTGCTTAGAGGATTTTGCATTTTTACCATACGTCTTCCTCAGCAGTTCTAAAAGCATTAAAGACAGCCTAGAAGTAAATGGCATTACTATCATTTACCCATTGCTAATAATTTTGTTTTAAAATCAATGAATAAGATAAATGGACAGAAATTCAAGACACCAAGGATAAAGGCATTTTCCCCAAAAGTTTTTTTTTGGGGGGGGG
>NW_010243420.1:0-13971 GCF_000690775.1 Eurypyga helias | reverse complement strand
GGGGGGGGGAACGACAACCAAACCAAACAAACAAAAAAAACACCACAGAGAGTCTCTCCTCGGTGAAAGACTGAAGAAACAAACCAACCAAAAATCTGTATTTAAACTAAAATGAAGTGGGCATAAGCTGGTGGCATGACCAAAAGTAACATTCTCCCCCTCCTGGGCCCTCATTTCTGCCCTAAGTTCACCCCTCTTCTGCTGCCATAGCTACTCATAAGCGATACAGCCACAGTGGGCAACAAACCTGGCTGAAAACTCACTTGCTCTTGAGGTCAACTTTTGGAGATCGAGCTACCCAACCATGTTTGGCATGAAACTGACCCAGTCACAAACTGGGACAAAGGAAGTGAACTGGAGGAGTGTTCAGGTACTGCTTCTACTCACGCCAGATCACCATAAAGTCATCAAACTATGATTTGGAGTAAGAATTGCAAACATTCAAAAACCATTGCCCTGACTGGAAATGAAGAGATTCATTACAAGCACCAACAAGCCAAAGACTGAAATTCATGTAGAAATGGATGATCACTCAGTAAGTCATACACACATAAGCTGTTTATAATGTAAAATAATGGAACATAGTTTGCTTCTGAAAGCCAGTTAGCCAGTGGATAGAAACCCTTGAGACAGCCCCTTGGAAAGTGGAACTGGAGTATGCCTAGGCCCAGTATGAAGTGCCAAAGAGTGCAACCTAATGTTACAGCAAAGCTCACACAGACTCTCAACCGAGAACGGTCACATGACTTCACCATTAAAGAAGTATGCCCACAGCATCAGCACAAAGCTATCGGCCTTGTGGTTTACATAAACTACGACAGCATCATGCAAGTATCTTCAGTTGTGTAAAGGAGAGAAACTTCAACTGGTACCTGAAATAAAATATAAACTGTGGGGCTGTAAGGCTGATGCATTACTGCTTTACACAAAGCCAGATGACCTAAATATGTAAAAGACTAGCACAACTGAACTCAGTAAAAAGCAGCATAAAAAAAACAAAATCAAGATTTGAGAGAGACTGGAAAAAAGCCTCATTTGGATATACTTACCTAGCTAAGAGAACGGCTACTACGGTGGTCATTTTTGGAAACTGAGGGGACAGTGTAGTATTATAACAAATTCAGAGACTGAGATCTCCAAATCACAAGAACAGGTCCACAGGACTTAGCACACCATTCTTAGACCACCAATGTAGTGTGCTTTAATTAAGCTCCTATTCTAGAAATTTAGATGAAACTAAAAATAGTATTGGATGCAAAAGTCAATGCTACATCTCTCTCATTCCCTTGAGTACTGTATTAAGAAATTGCAGAACAAAAACTATGCACTTACTTCCAGTTCTCTGACAGATCAATTACAAATGAGGGCCGCGCTAAGAACTTAAAAAGGTTTCATTTAAATTTAAAACTATGTTTAGCTTCCCCAACTACATCAGAATTTTTGACAGTACTTGCTGCAATACTTTACGTCAACTGACACGTGTATGTATTTATTCATTTCTAAATTAACTGGAGACTTCAACAGAGAAGCAGATATAATTTATTGCAATTAACACTCTCCTCCCTACCGTGCTTTCTAATCATCACCTTGGTATTGTTCCCCATACTTACACCCATTATTCATCTACTGCTATCTACAATTGTTCACATCACTGTCCACAATTTTCCACATGAAGCAAAACAAAACAAAAGAGTATAAAAGGAGAATGTAAACAAGTAGAGGTCCTCAGACTGCAAAAGGAGACATGAAATTAAAGAAGAAAACTGAAGAAATAAACAACAGAAAATATTTACAGAGCAACGACAGCTGTTAGCATTTAACAATAATTTTAAAATACTTAAGATAATTTCATATATCTTTACTGTAGCAGCACATAACGATCTTAGGACCCTTTGTGCCACACACTGTAAAAAAATACCAAGACTGTTTTGATTTGAATGATATTTCAACCTTATTACTTTTATTAACCTTAATTCTCACTTCCCTTGTTCTCATCTGTTACCATTAGTTGCTACATGGCCCTATCACCCCTCACTGAGGTGTGAAAAAAACAAGCCAATTCACCCTTCGTTTACTCTGCAACACCAACCTCCATACCCACTTCTTACTTCCTAGTAAGCCTGCTTTTGAGCTTTCTTTGATGTGCCCATAATGCCTAGTTGTTGATCATCATGAACATCTGTAAAATTAATGTATTGTGCAGCTTCAAATTCCTATTTAAGACTGTTACCCCTGTGCCAGTTTTAGTTGGGATAAAGCTAATTTTCTTCACAGTAGCTAGTATGAGGCCATGTTTTGGATCTGTGCTGAGAAGAATATTGATAACACACGGATGTTTTAGTTGTTGCTAAGCAATGTTTATATTGAGTCAAGGACTTTTTCAGTTTCTGATAGTGCACCTGTGTTGCCTTTTTTTTCTCTCTCTACAAGAAGCTGGGAGGGGACGGAGTCCAGGCCATCTGACTCAAACTGACCAAAGGGGTATTTCATTCTGTAAAATTCCGTTGGGGGTGGGCCAGGGGTCGCTTTTTTGTTCTCTCGCTCAGTGGCCCTCGCTCACTGGGGTGTGCTCTGGTGCAATCTCTCTCGGTCACTCTCTTGCTCACTGGGGTTTGGTCTGGCTCTGGTGTGATCTCTCTCTGGGGCTCTCCAGCTCTGGCTCTCACTACTCGGGAACTGGCTGGGCATCGGTCATTGGGTGGTGAGCAGATGTATAATTTATTTTATTTTATTTTCCATTATTTTCATTACATATTATTATTAGTAGTGATAGTATTATTGGTATCATTTAATTTCTTTTCAATTATCAAATTGTTTTTACCTCAACCCACGAGTTTCCTTGTCTTTTCCTCTGATTCTCCTTTACTGAAGGGGAGGGGAGATGAGTGAGCAGCTGTGTAGTATTTAGTTGCTGGCTACCCCCCAAATACATAAAGAATTTAACAACCTAGATCATTACTGTGACAAAACCAATGCTGTTCTTGCACACAGACAGCTATGACAAGCCATACCGGAAGCCATGTCCTACACTAAAAAGAGCTGTGTGCCTTCAGGGAAAAATAATTTTTGTGATAGCCCAGCAAGTTTGAGATATGCAAGATCGGATTCCAGGAGCAGTGTCATCAAGTGCTGCAAGAGCACAAAAAAAAAAAATCTCCTAGACTAGGTTTTTAGTAAAAGTTTTTGATGATTTGAGGCAAGTCATGCTAAGAGAGCACACAAGCAAGAATGCTGATAGGGCTGCCCATATAACATAGTATATAGACTAAATACTTTAAGCTGTTTTTATTTAAAAAAAAAAGGCAGCAAAGGCTACCACCAAAGAAAATTCCAAATAAACACTATTAAATTATCCATTGACATTTATGAAAGCTGAAAGCTGTACTTCAGCTTGCAGATAGGTATCCGAGTTGCCTTGGGTAATCAAGGATTTTAGACAGTGCTATAAAATACAGCTGCAGTACTTCCACACTGAGCTAGGCTTAGGCCTTGAGAATAGATGCTCTTGCAACAGTGAGGCATTTTAACTAATCAATCCTATTAGTTACATGCTTGTCCTCTACAGATATGGTCTTCCTGAACTCTGTTCCCATTATCAGATGTCAAGTAAAGAACGAAAAGAACTGGTAAAAACATACTTGGAACATGCCAGGTGAAACACAACAGGAAGCAAGAATGAACTAGTAAACCCTATCAGACTCAAATTGGTTTCTATAGACCCATTTCTGTACCTCTGCATTAAATTCCCCAGTTTACTTGTTACAGAAGAATTTGTTAGTCTGAACGCAGCATAATCTTGAACCGTAAGAGGTTCACACTGCAACTAGTCAAAGACCTCTTGAACCTGAAAACAGGGTCTAGAGATACACACATTACTTCCAGTGAGGCTCCATATGCCAACTCCTGCTCTTTATCAGCTAAACTAGATTTGGCTTTGGTTCTGTGCACAGTATTCCTCAGCATCCATGCTATCTTATAGAATGAAAAAAAAGAACATCTAGGCTCATTATGCAGCTAATGTTTCATAAAGTGACACTAAAAAAAGTTCACAAGGCTGAAGCAAGGACAAGGCAGTATGTATTATCATTAACTTAGAAAAGTACACCCCTCCCGTTTTTTTTTTTAAGTAATCTCAGAAGGCAACTTCACAAGTTTTAGCTATTTACACCTCACAAATTACAGTGCAAACAACAAAACCTTGAAACACTTTAAGGTGTTTTCTACTTTTTTAGGATTGCCCTGAGTGACCTACTGAATTAGAAATTACTAAAAAGCAACACAAAGAGCCCTATAAAGTGTTACAGGAGCTATGTAAAATGACATCCACACACAGACACTTTTTGAAATCCATGACTTCAAAAAAAACCAGCTTCCAAACTAAGCAGGCAGAGGCATCACCAGCAAATCACAAGAAACTCTCCTTAACTGACAGCAGCAGGGCAATTTTAAAAAAGTTTAAGGAATAAAAAAAAAAAACCACAAAAGATGTTCCTAAAACTGATAGCAAAACATTACTTGAAACATTAATTTCTACTGTCTCTATTTAAAAATAATTAGGACTACATAATGTGACAAAAACAACTACAGACATAAGTTTTTCAAAGCAAAGAAACCTCCCAGAGATAACTTTTGGGAACAGAACGGGTATCAAACTCATAAATGCCCCTAGAAAGCAACAGCAGTACTGGGAGGCTATTCATTTAAAATATGTCTATAGAGTACTATAAGTAAAACAAAAGAATTTGAATACTGTTTCTGACTTACAGAAGGCTTAGAGAACACTGGGATAATGAAAGAAAGAGCAGCAAGACAAAGAAAGGACAAAGGTACTGAATTTCATCCGAAGAACTACAACAGTTCTTTTCTCTCAAGATTTATTTTCACAACAGGACCTAAGCATCCACAACATACTTGTACATTACCTAGGACAAGGACATTCAATCCTGACTAGAACGACAGTATGTACTACAGCATATTGGAAGTAAGTATTGGTTATGTAGTCCTATAGAGGCAACATCATCAGTGTCTCAGGATTAAAACACACCCTCTACCAAAAGCAGTGAAAGATGAAAAGGAATTCAAGTGGTCTCGCAAAGACTGCATTAGCACATCAGGTCCTTCCCAGGTGAGATTCTCTCTGTCTCAGTAGGCCTAAAAGCATGGTATCACCTGTGCTTCAACAGATTCATAATTCAGATGGACTCTGGGAAGCAGCAGCTGCACTCACTCATCAACTCATGCTCTTCCCATTGGGTGACAAATTCCCAGGCACCTATTGAGAACATTCCTTTTTATTCTTATTACTGTTTGCTAACAAGCAGACTTAAGAATAACTTTCCATTTTAAAAGTGATACGACATCTGTGAAAAGACTGCACTGAGGAGGTAAGTTGGTCTTCTGCGCACCCTAAAAACTTCCTCAAAATTATGTGAAAGGCTGTAAAGCCATATAGTCAAAACCCACCACCCTTAAACACAAGAGCAGGGTCAAAACTACGGTCATTCAAACACTAACTTCTCTGTTAAAGAGAAAATGAGGAAGATGCTATTATGGTATTTATTGTGTACACTGATTTACAGACAACAAATTCCACAATCAACTCCCTTAAAACAACCAAATATCAGAGTACAACTTCTCATGAATAAGAACTTAAGCTATGCAAAAAGTAGTAAAATATGGAAATAAGTTCTGATACCAAAGACATCTGTCGACTGAAAGAAAGATGATATGAGACAGTTATTTCAAGTAGCGATTAATTAGTAATGCATTCAATGCTTACCCATCTCTTCCCTTACTGACAATTTTAACTTCGAAATAGTATATGCCACAGGCTGCAGGTATAGGATGTGTAGCTCGAACAGAAGCAGCATCTTTTGGAGTTTTTCCATGACCTGAAACACAGTTGCATTCAAAACACAAAAATGTTTGTTAAGTAACTGCAGAAGATGACTCAAAGGTATACATACCAACTACTCAAAATAGAAGACTTATGTAATGAGCAAACAATATACAGTATTCTAATCAGCTTCATTTTAATGCCAAAGTATTTTCTTACAACATTAAGTTTTCATTGAAGGCACCTGCATTGCAACTAAGCATGCTCTAAAAGTTCTGGACATACTACTCTAAAAGGTTCTACAATTACTTGAAGGGAAACAAGAAAAAAGTTTCACTGCAGTAACATAATTGTCAAAAGCCCACCTGGGTTTGAAAGAACTGTATGATTTCTCAAATGCACAAGGCTCACTCATTTTTACAGACAGAAACATAGCATAACAGAATTTAATCTAATGCTTAGTACTTCTGAATCTTTGAGTTATTTAAGATACTTTAATTCTAATGTCCTTCAGAGTAAATATCAGTCATTATTCAGAACATATGACTCAATTAATTCTGTGTTCTGAATGTTATTTCAGGACAACATTATGTGATACAGCCTGCAACTGACCTAAGGCAGCTCCTACTCCTTTTTATTCTAAGGCTCACTATGTATGAGCTCTGCCACATGAATGCCCCATGCCAGGTCTTGCCTACTCTAAGGATTTTCAACCTAAACCTCAGAGACACTTGCACTCCACTAAGACTAACTCTTCTGAACGTGTCACCCTCTTCACAGCCCTTTGTTCCAAAGGCAACTTGGAAGTAGGCTTTTGGCCAGATGACTTGTTTCAGCAACAACCTGTTCCAGCAAGCTCAGTCCCTCCCAGGTGCAGCAAAATCCCTCAACTATTGTGTGAAAGCCACACACAGGACCACAGAATAATTTTTTTCTTTTTAAATTAAAAAAAAAAAAGAGCAAGGTGTCAAGTACTTTGCACGCTGCCAAGAAGTATTTCAATAAGCTGGCAGCCAGGAACAAATTGCATTGCCGTTAAGAGTAATTCCACAGATCCCAAGCCCACTCTGTGTGAGCCTGAGACACAATGAAGAGAGATGATCTGAGTGTGCTGTACGAATTGCTTGCACGGCAGCACTCCACCTGTCATCCCCAGTCCAGCCAGGGAGGCCTACTGCACCTGCATAGCAATTGATCTGCGTATGCCAAAAAAAGAAATCAAAACAAAAAACAACCCTTCCAGTGGCATTAGCACTGGAATTATTGCCCAGGCACGGATTAATCATGTCTCACGTGCAGCAAGCGGGGCCATAGAGGAAGCTAAGAAACCGCAGGACAAATGGCACAGCTAGTCAGAGAGATGAGGCAGAGCTGACCCACGCTGCCGAACCTCCACCCACAGAGCCCTCTAGCGTACATGTCGATACAGCAGGGAAGGCTCAGCTGCCTGGAGAGCCTGCACCAGCGTCTCTTCACAAATGGTATATGCTAGCCAAGAACTCTCCATTCCGCCACGGCTGCATCTGCATCCTAAACTTTGATAGCAGCACGAATTCTTCACTCACTGAGATTATATTTAACCTATAAAGTTTTTCTGACGTAACTAGTTTACCTCAGTATGTTACTACCTTGAGGCAGCTACTTTTCTGGGTACAAATGCATTGTTCACTTCAATATGTCACTACTAAACATTTTATAAAAAGATACTTCGATCACCTCACAGGTTTTACAGTATTAAGCTTATTACCTACCTTCTGCCTACCATTTTCAGAAGTCTCACATGAGGGAAAAAGAAGTCATTTACTCCTCCATACACAAGACAGCATGCATGTTGTATTGTTCATCCTAAGTTACTTACTCAGGCTGTGTCAACCAAGGTAATAACCAAGTAACCTTAGAGCTTCCATAGGTTTGCTTGGTTTTCGTGCTGGTAGCTTACTATTTAGCCATTATAAATTAGCCATTTTTTAGCCATTATTTAGCCATTTCCAATAATTAGCCATTATTTAGCCATTTCCAAGTATGCAGAAATCCTTCAGCTAAAAGGCACCCGAAACCTTATGGGCAGAACATTAAACTCCCGAGAGATGCCTTAAACTGAGATAGCTCTGAATAAATGATGCATTAGTTAGAGGCGTGGAAAGATACTTTCTTTCTAAACGTCCTTAGGTTTTTACTTTAAAATAGACTGCAAGAAAGTTCCCTCAGTTACTCTATGCATTGACAATCTGTGTAGTTTCAATCTGAGTCAGTCTCCTTATTTGGGAAAGTCTTCCACATAGAAGACTAAAGTAGTAGGAACTAGCCAAATACTATTGAAAACGTGCATTTATTACCCAGCAGTCTTTGTTTTGTGAAATCACAATCTAAATGCCTGGAAACAACACCGGTTTAAGGTACCTCTTCCTGAAACTAGTCCCCTTCTCTCACCCCAGGCAGCTAGCTGCAAGGACATACCATGAAACAGATTGATTAGCTGATCGGGCTTTAAGAAACCTACCAGATTTTTTTAAGCAACAGATCAGCTCCCTGATCCAGTTCACAACACAGCCATACACAGCTGTCACACTGCAAATAAGAGGTCGACACGGGGGTAGAAGTAACAGGATACCATACCAGTATTGCCAAACACTTCATGTGGTGAAGCAACATGCTTGGGGAAGTCAGTGCCCAAAACTACTTTCATCCCATTAAAACACAAGACACCCTAAATATAGAACTGCTGTCCTTTTAATATAATGTCCTGTGAATCCCATTTTACTATCTGAATATGTTGCTTTTATTTGTAGTTACACACAGTTATTATTTCCAACAGAAAATGGAAGGCATCAGGCAGTTAACTACTTTCAAATATTCCGAATACCTCTACACTGTCTCAACATGCTAGTTGATACTTTCAGTACAACAGGAGGAGTCAAGAGATAATAGTTATCAGCCAGCTTTAAAACAAGAAAGGCTCTTTACAGAGCAGGTAGTTGAACTGCAAAATTTCTTACCAAAGGACATTATAGGTGCTAGTGTTTAAGTGGATGCTGGGCAGGCTTCTACAACAGAAATTAACTGAGAAACTGCCTTCAGCTCAGCATGTCCTTCAGATTAAAATGGCTGGAAACTGAGGGAAAAACAGAGGTACATATGCTCCACATGTTTTTAGATTTTTCTGTTGGCACTCACTTATGGCCACTGTCACAGATGGGACACTGAGCTGAGTGGCCCATAAGCATGACACTATACACTGCTGCCATGTTCTTTGGTAACCTGAATCCCCATTTCCTCGCTTGTGAGTAAAGAGGAACTTCAACACAACTTCTGAATCGGAGGTTCCAAACTTCTAAAGTAGATCACATGAGCACTGCCCTATGTTCCCTAAAACAGTCCTCTTGCACAGTCACAAGCTATAGTTAAAGCATTTAGAAGATAAATTTTAAAGTATGTATTATTTAACACTAAAAATCATTTTCAGCATCAAAAGAGAATTCTGCAAACAGATGCACTGGGGCAAAGAAGGGAACACAGGTGTACAAAGCTCGAAACTTTGCCCTGTAAAGCAGATCACAGGTAAGTTCAATTACCAGAACTGGTTTTGATTGGGCTTTCATTAAAAGTGTTTACCATGAGTCAACCATCCTTAAGGAGTAAAGCTTTGTTTTTTAAGCAGTTATTCACACTGATGATTTTTACTATAAGTAGTATCATCAATCAGTCCTTTAGCAAAATTACTCTAAATTTAAGTTCCATCTACTTGAAAAAAGCCAGTTCAGATAAAACCATATGTGGAGAAGCCATTTCAGCTTTCAATAATAACAATCTTTGAATCCAAATCTAAGTGTGTAAAGCATAAGCACCAAATAGTGCAAAAGAATTCTATGGGAGTGTCTACCTAGACAAAAGTAAGCATGTTCATACAATTTAAATCCTTAAATGAAGTTTACACAAGCTGAACTGCAATTATTTCCAACAGGTGTTTCAATGACATGCTCACACTGCCAAAAGTAAAATAATCAAAGCCTAATCTTCTATTGAATTCATTAGGAAAGTTTCCCTGACACAAGGAAAAAAAACATACTCAAATTACTGACTTTACTTCAACTTTTTCTCCAGTTTAAACAGTTTAAAAAAGCAAGACATCTCAGAACTACAAAGGTGTTCAAAACAGGTATAATGTACTGTATGACATGTACTTTAAGTGTTTTCTGCCAGAAAGTTGACACCATCCTTGTATCACTGAATGAAAACTCACAAATATTACTATAGAATTCTATTTTGTTATAGAAATTGTGATGCACAGTTTGCACTGAAAAATAAAACAGCCTTTTTTGGGGGGGGCGGGGGGTTTGGCACTAGGGAGAATTCAATGGCAACTGCATTGTAAATAAATGCCTGGCTAAGATTTCCTGGCCTGTGATACATTAGAAAAAGTTCACACAATGGCAGCTTACTCAAAACTGCAAAACTTTCCTCAGCCTTTTTTTGAACAATCATAAGACTAACTTAAGTGAAGTTACTATAGGACTTGCCATGATTTTAGCACCAATAACTTAGTCTGTTTACTTAATTCTCTATACAGTTTCTTTCATGGTTACAATCTGCATTGAGTCTGTGTTTTTATCTCCATATAGTACATAGCACAGATCATTATCTGATGGAAACTAACTTGTCTGTCTAGTGGAACTTCACATTACATACATCATTTAAGAAAGCCCTGGTTTTCAACAAGATCCATGTGTTAATTCTGAACATTTTAGAAATACGGAGGAATATTTTTAAGGATGTCTTACCTTAATAGCTACATATTTTTGTGCGGTAACTGCTTTACATGTAGCATACACTTGTCTGAACCCTTACGCTTTCTTTACCACATACCTACATTCCTGATACTGTTTTTCTTGTCTCCCCTACATGGATACACTACGAACAACAGTCACTCTGACATCACCAGGTTTCTACCAGCTTACACTGGTAACTGGCAGCAACACAGAAATGTATGTCTGACCACCTGAAAAAAACCAAAAATACCCTTGGGTACAAACTTTAATATATTACAGTATCACTGATGCCAATGTATGTGTATTTCATATTCAGATTTTGACAAAGCTTCCTAATCAAGAGTCAGAATTTATAAAAGTATAACAAATAGCTCACTGCAGAAAGAAATTAGCCTGTTCTGCTAAACAGCACAGCAGTCAGTGCATCTTCCCTGCGACCACCTCCCCATGTGTGTTTTTCTTTTTTAAGGAGCACTATGATTCTGAGAGATAACACAAGAGCACTGACCCTAGGGTTTTGCTGACCCCGTATAACAAATAGCTCACTGCAGAAAGAAATTAGCCTGTTCTGCTAAACAGCACAGCAGTCAGTGCATCTTCCCTGCGACCACCTCCCCATGTGTGTTTTTCTTTTTTAAGGAGCACTATGATTCTGAGATAACACAACAGCGCTGACCCCCAACAAAATTTAAAAGAGCTGTTACCCTGATGCTAGACTGTACTTTCTTTAAACCTCTACCACTTGCTCAATGCCTGATTTTGTGGCAGTTTTGACTTTTAAGCATTCACTTCAGGTCCAGAAATGAATCACAAAGCATCACAGCTGCAATGGATAGAAAGAGACATCTACTGCAGCTCATCTTTCCATTCAAGTTGTCCACTGGTATGCAAGAAAATGAATCTTCAAAATTACATAGAGGACCTTCATTCCTCTCACAAACCAATGAAGGGAGAAAAAAAAAATCACTACTCACAATACATCAGCACATTAAAATTATGAAGCTAGTTATATGACAAAATTACTTTGAAAGCTCTTGCTCTGATTATTTCTCCCGTTTCTCCAGGTGCAGTGAAAATGTTACCACTTTCTGCCTCCCATCAGTCACAGACAGGAGGAAATTATTCCCGCAAGAAGTTCTATGGCAGAAATCTACTGAGGTAGCAGGAAAAGCTTAAGTGTACAAGGTACCTATACTACAGCAACAGAAGATATTAATAATTGCTTTTGATTACTGGCTTCTTAGGACAAATATGCCTTCTCTCCCTTCCGAGTATTTTGGTCAAGAACACAGCAGATCTTTATCTATGCTCAATGTGCAATTCAAATTCCTTTTCAACAAGAAGTCTACCATTCTTCTACAACTGCTTAGATAACTTCAGAAGCACTGAAAGTGCCAATATTCCACAAGAAGATACTTTGAATGCTTTCTTTTCAGACCTCTATTTGCAACTGATTTGTAGAAACAACATTTCACACTACTAAGCACATTCTTACTTGCTATGTTCCCTTATTCTCCTCACTAAACCTTCCCTCTCATTTTCTTCCCTTTTATTGTATTATTAGGGCTAAAGGATCCAGAAAGGAGAAAAAAGGCAGAAGTCTTAGTGTTTGGTTCCCCCTCCCCCCACCCACCCGGTTCTCAGGAATGCTCTCGTACTATCCATTGCTTAGCCCAGTTATGAACTCCAGGTGCCAGGCCGGTAACATATACATGGGGCTGCCCCAGAAGCCACCTTCATTAAATTACCAGGAAGAAAAGATAAGCCATTTAAGAAGCCATTCACTCCCATTTGCAGTTAGGAGAAATAAAAGCGTATGCACGTTATATTGGCACCTCTCCTTTTCACAGTCCTCTGGACTAATCTAGGACCACTTCAACCTTCATCACTTGCTATTATTTAAGAGCTAGACTAAAGGTATTTTATTATTATAACCTACTAACTGTGCTTTATGACTTCTGGTAGAATATCCACAGTATTTCTTATGTTTCCTATACTTCAGAAACATGCTGAATCTCCTGTAATTTCTCTGAGGTAATGACTATCTTATTTTTTAACACTAATACAAAGGAGAAGAGTGAGGAAAAGCAAGAATAGCACAAAGAAAGCTTGAAAACACACTTCTACAATTACACTAACAGACCACGGAGGTTCTCTAAGTTTTAGTTCATGAGCAAAAACAGTCAGTCAAATCAAAACAAACCAGCAGAAGGACTTGATGGCTATGAAGCTATGATCATCTTCTAAGCAAAAACCCAAAACAAACAAAACCAACCCGCCACCACTAAGCACCAGAAAATACAAAATGCTTCTAAAAATACAAGGTCATAAAACACTGAACAAAAGCCAGGAAATTCAGAGTTGAGTATTAAATAACATGTCCTTAAATCACTCAGTGCCTCCCAGAAACCTGCTCTATAGTCATCAACCTCCTTTATTATCTTTGTATGGTGCATTAAACTTAGCATTTCTAACAGAGCATTTTGTAATAATACAGCCTCTCTATTAAGAAAAAAAAAGTTTCAGAGTACATTTAATCTTTCCATGGCAGCCAAATCCTGCCATGTGTTTGTGTTTCTGTTTTCCTCCTCTGTTTAAACAGTAACATGCTTATCGAGATTTCACTTGAATTTCTCCACTGTAAACTCTGAGAAAGGGTAATTGCCAGGTTGTTTTTTTTCCCCTCCCATTACGTTCATTTGACTACAGACTGACAAAAGATCCAGCTCTTCACAGCCAACTCCTAAGTGGCTTTGAATCCACAACACTTCTACTTTAGGACTTGGGCCTAGAACGCGAGATGTGTCTGTGTTTTTTCAGGTCAGAGTGTATGCTTATGCGTCCAGGTTTTATGACATTTCATAACAATCAACACAAGTTTTTCTTCTATTGCCTCTTGCTGATTTATACAAATGCATACTCCGATTTTTACCTTTTCTTTGAAAATCAGCAACTTTAGCTATGAAACGTTTAGGCAGAAATTTATAGTCATCTTTATTAATCTAAGCCCTATTGTCATTCCTTCCCTCAAATCACCCTGTAGCCTGTACAACAGTTAGACAAGGCCAGTGACTTTAATTCTATTTTTCACAGTTTAAAAATAAACCGTGGTTTTTCTCTGTGCTTTCCCCTCCCGTCATTTCCGTGTTTAATAGCTTAACGCTTGCTGCTCTTAACTCCATTTAACCCTTGCTCTTCTCGACAGAAAAAAAAAAAAAGCCACTTCTGTTCTCGCTCATTACCATGAACAGGACACGTCATGCCGATCCTCCTTTATTCTCCTGCCTCAGACCCAAACCTTCTGGTGATACCTGAATCCACGGAGAGTTTACATAATGCCCACTCGAGAAGCATAAGGAGGCGGGGGCG